>NC_080457.1:6599935-6818969 GCF_028018845.1 Melospiza georgiana | reverse complement strand
GCAGGGACCTGTTTCCATTCCCCTGCTTTTTGGGTCCCCTCCTTCTGCCTGCTGGTCACACCCTTGGTGATCCTCGGCTTCTTGGCAGGTGTCTGTCTGGGACATTTGTCCAATGGCTGCTTCAGAGTGGCTCCAGCAGTCCCTCTTCCTCTCCTAAACCGTGACACTCCTTATCTTTCCACTTCCACTTTCAGCTCTGCCACTGGGCTGAGCAGGGCATGTACCTGGTCCTACCTCACCCAGGTGTTATTTCTGCCAGCCCCAGTGCCAGTGCCTGGCTCCAGCACTCCCTGTAGAGTTTTCCCATTCCAACGAGGCCTTCCGGGATAGCTCATTGGATATCAAAGTAAGAGGCTTTGTAGTGGTGCTTCAGGGTGGTGGATGGGAAGGGGAATGGCCGTGTCCTCCTGCAGAGGCCATGGCACTGGTGTCCCCGTGTTGCTGGCTTAGTGCTGCACAAGCAGCATTGTCCCCTCTGCACTCCTGAGGTTTTTGCCTTGTCCTCCTTCCCTTTGCCCTCTCTCACTCCCACGTGGCTCCCAGGGTCATGGTTGCATTGCTGCAGCTCCTGCTGAAGAGCTGCTGTCATTGAGCAGAATCATCTTCTCCAGGAGGTTTAATGCACATGCATGAAAGGCACCTTTGTCTAATATGGCTCAGAATAGGGTTAAAATAGTGTCAGGGTGTATAAGACAGGGAACGCAGAGATCAGGGAGGAATTTCTCCATGGAAAGTGTGGTCAGGCCTTGGGAGGGGCTGCCCAAGGAGGTGGTGGACTCTCCATGCCTGGAGGTGTCCAAGGAAGGGCTGGAGATGGCACTGAGTGCTGTGGCCTGGCTGCAAAGGTGGGGATGGGGCCCAGGATGGACTGGCTGAAGCCGGAGGTGTTTTCCATCGTCAGTGACTCTGGGGCTCCGTGACTCCGTGCCCAGGACTGGAGGCCGCCCTGGCCCAAGCGCTGCCGCAGCCGCCTCGGCCCGAGCTGTTGTCCCGCGCGTTTCCCCTCAGGGCCGGGGCGGCCCCTGCCGGTGCCGCTGCCCGGAGCCGGAGCTGCCCGTGCGGCGGAGCGGCCGCGCTTCCCGGCCGGGCCGGGCCGCCTCTCTGGCCGCTGCTTGTGGGGCCGTGCCGGCCTTGCCCGAGCTGCCCGCGGCTCCCTTTGCACGGCGCTCACTGCCGGGGCCGGCGAGCTCAGGCGGAGCTGCCGCCCCTCAGGCTCCCGGCGCTTCCCGCCATTGCCGCTGCGGCTCCCTCAGCCTCTGCCGGCGGCCACGCCCACACTGCCCGCCTTTCGGCAAGCTCCCCGCGCCCTCCCAGCGCCAGGCGGCCTTTGGCCCTGCCTGCCTGCCGCCTGCCCACCAAAGGCACTCTCAGCGCTCCGCACAAGTGGAGAGGAGAAAAAGGACAGCAAAAGGCTCGTGAGTTTACAGAAAGGGAGGGAGAGATCCCTCCACGGTCACGGACGCAACGGACGGAACTGGGGGATATTCATTACATTTATTACCCATAAAATCAGAGCAGGATAATGAGAAGCAAAATAAATTTCAACAGCACCTGTGGCCCCAAAGCCATGCCAAAACCTGGCCGCACCAACCCAATACAGATGGGAATGGCTTCACAGTGACACAGGGCAGGCTTAGATCTTGTGCTCAGGAGAAATTCCTTCCCTGGGATGGTGGGCAGGCCCTGGCACAGGGTGCCCAGAGCAGCTGGGGCAGCCCCTGGATCCCTGGCAGTGTCCAAGGCCGGGTTGGATGGGGCTTGGAGCAGCCTGGGATAGCGGAAAGTGTCCCTGCCATGTCAGGGGTGAAACTGGACGGGCTTTAAGGCCCCTTGCAAGCCCATCCATTCCATGACTCTGCAGATTGATGGCTCTGAGACAGAGTCATTTGGTGACAGCATGGCCTGAACTGCGCTTTGCTGCAAGCTCTGATGCCAAGCACCATCCCGGTGACAAGAGCATTGCTAGAGTGTCATCAGAAGGACCATTGTGACATTGGCAGCAGCACTGTGACACAGGAGCTGCCACAGCTGCAGCTCAGGTCTGCGTCGCAGGTGACTGCAGCCAGTCCTGCCTCGCCATGGACATGGCGATGCGTCTGGTGCGCGCTCTGCTCCTGCTGGCCCTGCTGCTGGCAGTGGTCCCCTCACACGCAGTGGGCAAGGAGCTCTGCCCAGAGCCCTGCCACTGCCCAGGCCGTGGGCGGCTGGACTGCGGCCACGCCGGGCTGGCCACCGTGCCCCCGGGCAGCCGCCGCCGAGCCCTGACCTTCCTGTGAGTGCCGCAGCCCCTCAGAGCCCTGCAGCTGCCCCTGCCCGGCTCCCTGGCTCTGCAAACCCCGCCTGGGACACCCGGGGCACTCCCTGGCCAGAGACAGGGGGGATTTGGGGGCCTGAGCTCAGCATGAGCCAGATGAAGCCAGGCTGGGCATGCCGCGCCTTCTCCAGGCAAAGCCCAATTCCAGCTCTGCAGCCGAAAGGCAGGGAAATGGGCTTTCCTGAGGGGGGACCGGGGTTTCTTTTTCTTTACAGAGATTTCACTGGCAACTCCATTGTGGATGTTGGAAAACGAACCTGGAAGCACTACCCATGGACTGAGACCTTGTAAGTGCCCTGCCGCATTTCACATCTCAGGAGTGTGGGGAGTTTGCATCCTTTGGTCTGGGGTGTGAGCAGCAGCCCCCACACCACCTGCTTCCTTTGGAATTCCAAGCTTGGCTGCTCTGCCAGGAGGGGTGTGAATCACCACAGCTTCCCAGCATTCCCAGCATGGCAAGAATTGCCATGAGTCTCTCGCAGCCAGGGCACCATCCCTGTGTCTGTCTGCCCAGGGATCAAGCTGTGGTCAGCTTCAGCCGGCCAGGAGCAAGGGCCTGCTCTGGCCAGGAGTGGGGACGGTCCCTGCAGCGGTGCCCCAAAGACATGCTTCAGTCAAGCTGCTGCAGGAGATTTTCCCATGACAATGCCATTTGCTGCTGGGCTATGGGCTCTGTCACAATGTCCCTGTGTCCCCTTGCAGAGTGCTCAGGGACAATGAGCTGCGGGCAGTGAAGAGGCATTCCCTGGAGGGGCTGTTCCTGCTCAAGCACCTGTAAGCACCGTGCCCTGCCCACGACGGGGGTCTCCTGCCTGCCCCTGCCTGGGGCCCTGCTGCTCAGCCCAGGCACGGGCACGTGGCCTTTGTCCCTCCTGGGATCCAGGCTGCAGGGGCAGGTAAAACCAACAGGGCAAATGGAAGTGACATTTGTTGTTGTACCTGGAACAGGGATTTGTCCTGCAATGAGATCCTGTCCATTGAGGAAGGGGCATTTGAGCCACTGCCTTTCCTGAAGTCTCTGTGAGTGCTCAAGTCTCTCTCTGGTGGTTTTAGCTTAGTCTTTCCATGGGCACCCTGCCTGTTTAGGAAAATGCTGCTGTTCTTTTCCCCACAGTCCCTAAATCTGCCCTGCCCAGAGCCCAGCTGAGCTGCAGAGGTCAATGCCGATGGCTGGGCGGCCACGCCAGGGGACAGAGCCCAGCGGGGTTGTCCACACAGAGCCATCAGAGCAGCCACTTCTTGCAGCCTTGGGTGTATCCTGGAACAGAAATAGAGTCAGCACATGTGCTCTTCTCTTTCTCCCCTGGGCAGGCTACAAATGCTGAGAAAGCAGCAGTTTCCTCCCTCTTCCACCTTGGATTGGCACCTTTCCTGCAAAGGGCTCCTTCTTTGCCCCCTCTCTCTGTAGGGCAGGCCTGATTGCTTTGTGTGACCTCCTCTTTCCCCAGAAATCTCTCTTGGAATGGCCTCACACAGATCGGCAGTGACACTTTCCAGGCCTGGCATGGGATGCAGTTCCTCCAGGAGCTGTAAGTGGCACCAGGGCTAAAGGCACGGCAGGGCGAGTCTCTGCAGGGTCTCTGCAGGGTCAGTGGGCAAGAGCAGATTTGCCCTTGGCAAAGTCCTGATTCCAACTGTGGATGTCAGCCAGGGAGCACCAGGAGTGTGCAGCTGCAAAGGCCCTTGCCCCTGCCCTGCTCCTCCCCAGCAAGGCTTCCTTGAATGGGGCCAGGCCTTGCCCACGTACCCGGCACAGCCAGCTCACATCCTTGCCATCAGCCCTGACAGAGCTCTGTTGTTTCTCAGGATCCTCAGCCACAACCCGCTGGCTGTCATTGATGATGCTGCCTTCTTCAAGCTGCCCTCAGTGAGCTCTCTGTAAGAATTGGCTCATTTGGAGCAGATGCACAGAGAGCTGTGTCTCTCTGGAGTGGCCTGTTCTCAAGAAAGCAGCACAAGTGGTGCAGGAGCACATCCTCCTCTTGGCCCACCTGAGTCTGCTGGAGCCACAACTTGCCTGCCTTCTCTTGGAGCAGGCAGAAATGAATGCCTCTGCCAACAGCACCACCATGATCAGGGCCCTGGGCTTGCCCTGAGAACAGAGTTGTGGCAATGTCACCAGAGAGTTTCATCAGCTCTTTCCGATGTTTGCAGAGACCTGAGTGCCACCCAAGTGAACTCGCAGACGCTGCTGCAGCTGCTGCAGGCCACAGTGAGCCTGGAAACCCTGTGAGTGTGTGGGACTGAGCCCCTGCCACCAGCAGGGCCAGAGTGCTGGGACAGTGGCTCTGCTTGGGAAACAAATCCGTGTGCCACAAAACCAGAACAAGCCCAGTAAGCTCAAGAGCTGCTGTTTCCTCCTGGGCAAAGTGCCAAAGCTCAGCAGCTCAGAGGCAGAATGTCACATTTGGGGTGACTTTTGCTGCAGGCTGCTCAAAGGGAGTTTGAACTCCAGGCGGGTGCATTTCTGTGTCCGGTGGTGTTTTGGGAGCAGTTCTACTTTCCAGGATAAAATCCCCTTTTTAATGTTTTGCCTTGGGAGTCAGGGCCCTTTCCCAGAGCTGTGGCACACAATGAGGCACAAGCCCCAGGCGTGGTATGGGTGTGTTCCCTGAGTTGGGCTCTGAGCCATGCACTGGGTGGCCAGGTGTTCCTCCAAGAATCCCCTCTTGTCTGCAGCCAAGTGCCCAAGGAGGCGGCCTGCTGCCTGTGCCAGGAGCGTCCCCTGCCTGAGAGCCCCTGCAGGACCATCCAGTTCCTGTGCCAGAAGCTGTGCAGCACCAGCGCCCCGCAGTGCGGTGAGTGTGCGGAGGGGCTGGGGGAGCTCCAATCTGCCCCTTCTCCTGAGCCAGGGCAGATGCTGCAGCACTGCCCCGTGCTTGGGCGTGCTGATCTGCCCTTGCAGTACAGGCCTCGGACACAACACCTTGGGATGGAAAGTTCCTGGTGATTGTACGTATCTTGTGTGTCACATACTGTCTGGAGAAGGAACAGCTCACTGGGCCCACCAAACCTACCCATTTCCTGCCCACACCATGGCCCCAGGCAAGGAAAGCAGGAATGCCCCGTGCCCTTCCCTGGTGCTGGAAGGCAAGGTCTGCCCATAAAGGCCCCAAATTGCCATAACAGCCTGGTTTCTGTGCCACCCCAGTGCCCACTGCAGGGCAAAGGGCAGGGCCCCTGATGTGCTCTGCAGGGTGAACACCAAGCACCGTCATGCCCTGGTTGGCCTGTGCGGGGGCATCAAAGCCCCGTCCTGCTCTAGCTGGGCACAGGGCACAGCACATGCTGTGCACAGCAGGGCCAGGCTGCCCTTCTGCAAACAGAGACAGCCAGGTTTGCAAGGGCCCCAGGGAGCTCGCTTCTCTCACTGCCTCAGCCCGAGATTTCCCACAGCACAGTCCCACAGCTCTGGTGCCCTTGAGGACGTTTTTCGTGCTCTAACAGCTTCAGCTGCTGCTCTTGGCAATGGCCCTGAAGCAAAGGAGTCCCTGGGCATTCCTCCCCTGCCAGTGTGTGCCCCCCTTGCAGTGCTGATCTTTCCTCTGGGGTCTCTGCCTCTTCACTGGCTCCTGCAGAGCAAGCCAAGCCTGCTCATCTGGAGCTGTGGGAACCTCTCTGACAGCAATCCCATTCCCCTCGATGTTTCCGTTCCATCCAAAGAGAGCCACAGGAGACGCCAGGAAAGAACCAGCCCTCTGCTGTGCCCCAAGGGGATAATGGCATGGATTGAAGGGCTCTTCTCCTCACCACAACACATCCTCCACTCTGTTCTTGTGCTCCCTGGCCTTGAGATGAGCTCCTGCTTCTTGGGGTAACCTCTGAGCCTGTGTTTGTGCCCAGCTGTTGATCTGCGCTCTTGCTGTTCTCCAGCTCACAGAACTCTTCTACAGAGTCGAGGAGAAATAATGGACTTGGAACAAGGCAGAGAGCTGAACACCATCCCCGTGTTGAGCCTCAAGCCCAAGGAGCCTTCAGTGGGAGATGGTGAAAGTGTAATGCTTGTGGTTGCCCTGACACTGAGCACTGAGGGTGATGTCAGCAGCCTCGACAGTTCCAGTACAAATTCACATCCCCCTCAGCATCTCTTGGGGCGTTAAGGCAAAACAAGCGCTCATGACCTGAGAGCCAAGGTCAAGAAGAAGCTGCACAAGGCTATAAGGATCAAGACTGCCAAAAGCATTGTCCCACACCACCCGCAGCCTGTCAGGCTCAGGGATGTGGTGAAAAAGACACGCTCAAGCTGGGATCACAAGCACATGGAACCATTTTTGAATTGGCAAGCACTGAACCCCTGGGATGTAGTTGGTGGGTTAAACCCCATTCATGACAGGTTGGTTGGCAGATACCTCATAGATGACTTGGAAGATCCAGCAGAAAGGCAGAACTATGTCGATTCTGAGAAACAGCGAAAGAAGGAGGACACCCGTTACTGGGTTGGACATAATCAGCTCTTCTACCAGGGTTTGAGCCCTGTGAAAGCCGAGGGAGAGCCCAGAGGCACCGTCACCAAAGATGAGCTGCGTCTAAACAGGAACCTGGATTTTCTCTCTGACCCCTTGGTTCAGAGAGGTCCCGCTGGGAGCAGCAGGAGAGGAGCCACTGCTGAGGAGAAGCAATCCTCTCTAGGTGGGCACCTCCTGATCATGCCCGACACCACAGGCACACACTGGAAGCAGCAGGAAGAAGACTCCACGTTTCTCAATAAACCTTGGAGCCCCCAAGGTCCAGACCTTGATCCAGTTCCAGGAGAGCTCTTGGAATCTGTGGTTGATCGTCACCTGCGCTTGCTGGTGCCGGACAAAAGCCTGCAGATGTTCATGGCCCACGTGGAGCGAGCCCTGAGGATGGACTGCAGCCTGCCCCAGCTCAAGGTGGTGTGTGCCAAGATGGTCTCACAGACGGGGCTGCTTCTAAAGGTGCTCAGTGAGAGGAAGGAGAACAAGGGCACCTATGATCGCATGGGCCGGTGTCCTCTGCAAGAGAACATCTCCAGGCGCACAGCTTTGGAGGAGGATCAGGAGCCCACAGAGGAGGTAGGAGAGCTGCAGGCACTGCTGCGTGTGTCCTTCTGGGCATGGGAGAATGGAACGAGTAACTCTCTTACCCCCACGATCTTCTTTCCTATTCTCCCAGCCAAACCATGGACGACACAATCTCGTTTGTTGTATTGCTGTCTGTCATCGCAGTTGTTTTGGTGATACTGCGGGGTGTCTTCCACGTAAGCCAATTTCTTGTTTGAAACAGAGCTGTCTGCCTTGTAGCTGGAGTGCCCAGGTGACAAGCCCCATGTGCCACTGCAGATGGCCTTGCATGTGCTGGCTACCACAGGAGATGTTGTTCCAAGCCTGGAGCTTGTGGCAGCATCCACAGCAGCCAGCTCAGCAGGGTCCAGCCTGCCTGAGGGAAGCTTGTCCTGCCTTCTGTCCCGGCTCTCCCCAGCTTTGCTTTGCTCTCCTGCCTTCAGCCACAGAGCCATGAGATTGGGAGCTGTGGGAATTCAGAACAGCTCTTGGAGTTCCTGCAGACAGGGACAGGAAACTGGGAAGGGAGGATAGGTTCTTTTTAAAGTTGTTGTTGCTGGCACAGACTCGCACGTGTGTAGAACGGTCTGGGTTGGATGAAGGATCTTTGGTTTCCCATGTTCTGTAGAGCATGACAAGAAAACTTTGGTATTAAACGTCTGCCTCCTTTCCCAGGTGTGTTCCCAATGTTCTGCAGCTGTTTGCCAGCTACTCAGAAGGAATGTGTGGCTGAGAAGGTAACTGCTCCCTGGCCATGCCACTGCTGTGCCACCAAGGTCTTTCCTGTGCAGAGCAGCTCCTCCTGGGGCCCCGCAGCCGCGCAGGAGCCGCTGCCCAGCACTCTCCCGGCTGTGTTTCCAACACGTCACGTTTGGGGCAGCTCCGGGCGAGCGGCTCCTGAGCGGCAGCGCTGGGCACGGCCGGGGGCTCCCAGCCCAACCAGCCCTTCATGCACCAGGGATGCTCCCCTGGATGGGGTGCATGTGCTGGGCCAGCCAGGGATGTCCTTTCTGGAGCCCCCATCTTCCCTGGGCTCAGCTGAAATGCCCCCAAGCAGGGACAGGTATCTGCACCTCCTGCAGCCCTCCCTGCCCAAACCTCCCTGCTCATTTTCTTTGGTTTTCAGGTTGTTTGTAAAACTGCAACAGACATGGAGGAAGAACAAGTACAGGGAGGCAGAGGATGCAGAGCAGGTAAGGGCAGGGAGCAGATGCCACTTTGCTCCTCTGCCTGCACCTCCTGCTCTTCCTCACCTCTCCAAATCCTTCTGCTCCATGGCAATTTCCAGGGTTTGCCTGAGCTCAGTGAGGCTGATTTGCTCTTGGTTCAGTACATCACGGATGTTCTTGACAAGGAGGAAGAAGAACGGCAGAAACAAATGGAGAAAGAGAGCACAGATGTCTCCCAGGTTGAGATACAATGTGAAGAGCTCAAAGGAGGGAGACAAGATTTTCAAGATGTCAAGAACAAGAAAGTAAGTTGCCAGCACTTCTTCTCAGGCTCCTATTCCGATACAAGAACTGCTAGAACTTTCCTTGGATGCTATTTTCTTCTCTATTTCCCTGGATCCTTCTTGTTGACTTGGTGGCTATTTCCTTGGCTATTTCCTTACTGCTGTTTCCTTGAGTTTTTGCTTGCCTTTATTTCCTCAGATGTTGTTTCCTTGTTGTCATTCCAGATGGAAGAAGCCTAAGAAAACGGTGTTACCCAGAGACAAGATGCTCCTGCCTGGGCCCTGCTCTGCATCCAGCACCCCACGATCTCAGCTGCTGACTCCATGACCACTCACTGCAGAGGAGGATGCTGCTGGTGGCTGCCATGCTTAGGACACGCCAAAGTCCCCTGGAGACTGGGACAGGAGGGTTCCAGGAAGCCCCAGGTGTCCCAGGCAGTCACCACAGCTCAGCCTCTGCAGCCACAGCCTTCCCAGGGCCATGACGTCCTGGGGACACCCTGCACATCTGACAGGGCCCCCTTGCACAGCCCCCTGTGTGCAGCTGCTGTGTCTGTTACCGGCTGGGAATGTTTTCCCAATAAATTCTGATTGTGTACATTTAGAGACTCCTGGAAGTGTCTACGTTTGTTGGGTTGTGCCCATTTCTGTGGGGCTGCACACATGTGTGCAGGGTTGTGGTTGCGTACGTGGTGCCAGGAGCAGGAGTGAAGTGACATTTGAAGTGACATTTGAAGTGACATTTGAAGTGACAATAATTGAACCCCTGGGATGTAGATTGTGGATTAAACTCCGCTCATGACAAGTCTGTTCACAGACAACACATACATAATGAGAAAGTTCAAGCTCCAAGGCAGAACTATGTCAATTCTGACAAACAGCCAAAGAAGGAGGACAGCCAGTATTGGGTTGGATATAATCAGCTTTTTTACCAGGTGTTCAGCCCTGTGAAAGCAGAGGGAGAGCCACAGCTGAGCAGGAGCAATCCTCTCTAGGTGGACACCTCCTGATCATGCCCGACACCACAGGCACACACTGGAAGCAGCAGGAAGAAGACTCCACGTTTCTCAATAAACCTTGGAGCCCCCAAGGTCCAGACCTTGATCCAGTTCCAGGAGAGCTCTTGGAATCTGTGGTTGATCGTCACCTGCGCTTGCTGGTGCCGGACAAAAGCCTGCAGATGTTCATGGCCCACGTGGAGCAAGCCCTGAGGATGGACTGCAGCCTGCCCCAGCTCAAGGTGGTGTGTGCCAAGATGGTCTCAAAGACGGGCTGCTTCTAAAGGTGCTCAGTGAGAGGAAGGAGAACAAGGGCGCCTACAGTCGCATGGGCCGGTGCGGTGTCCTCTGCAACAGAACATCTGTTGCAGACATGTTTTCATTGAAAATCTTTCCTTTTTTCCTTCTGAGAAGCTGAGAGAGTTCAGGAACAAACTGTAAACAATGGCTGTCTGCTGCTGTGGAATGCAACAGGTGCAGCTATGATTGGTCTCATCTGCTTGCTTGTAATTAATGACCAATCACAGCAGAGCTTACTCCCATGGAGAGTCTGAGGCAGCTGCCTTTGTTATCATTCTTTTCTTTTCTATTCTTAGCTTAGCTAGCCTTCTGAGATGAAACCTTTTCTTCTGTTCTTTTTAGTATAGTTTTAATGTAATGTATATCATAAAATGATGAATGAAGCCTTCTGAACATGGAGTCAACATTCTCGTCTCTTCCCTCACCTGAAAACCCCTGTGAACACCATCACAAACATGTCCAGACACATGGCCTTGAGGGAGGGCAAGGAACTCAGAGAAAGTAGGAGAGCTGCTGAGCACAGCTGCACGTATCCTTTTCAGGATGAGTCCTCCTGCCCCTCAATACGTGAGGGATGCCCCTAATAAAGAAGAAGAATTCCAGGATGTGACGCAATGCAAAGAATTCAGGAGATGGGGAAAAGTATTTTAGAAGGTGACACAGTGATTGGGACACCAACCATTGTCCTCCACCCACTGTGTGAACAAAGAAACTGCTGAGGCTTGCCCTGGGTGCTTTTTTCCTGTTATTTCCTTGCTGTTACTTGAGAGGGAAATGCCTCAGAGAAGCAGCAACAGTGAGGGAATGCTGTCACCCCAGGACGAGGTGCCTGTGCCCAGTGACTGCAGAGCACCCCGTGAGCCAGCACATTTATCCTTCTCTTCAGAGGAGAGAGCTGTGGGTGGCCACGAGCTTGCCACACCCAGAGGAGCCGTCAGTACTGCAGGATCGTCCTCATGCCTTGTGGCAATGTTTGCCCCTGCTTTCAGTATAAAGAAAGTTTGCCCTTGTTCCTCCTGGTGTTGCTGATGTCTTTGTAAAAGCAGTTTCTATTCTCCCTTATGAAATTGGCCAAATTCAGTTCCAGCTGGGCCTTTGCTTTTCTAACTTTCTCCCTGCATGCCCCAACGACATCCTCGCCATCCTCCTGTGTGCTGCCCTTCTTCCAAAGCTGTCAATTCTGTGTTTTCCTGGAGTCCCAGGAAGAGCTTCCTGCTCAGCCGCTCTGCTTCCCCACCAGCTCGTCTTTGGGCACACGAGCATGGCCTGTTCCTGCCTGTGCCTTCAAGGATTTCTCCCTGTACAATGTGCAGCCTCCCTGGACTCCTCTGCCCCTCAGCACAGCGTACCCAGGGAGCCTCTCAAAGAGCGTGGCTGGACTGACTCCCCTGGGAAGCCCCTGCAGCCTGGATGCAGCTAGTCCACACTGTGATTGTCCCAGCCCCAGAGACCCAGAGCCTCCACCTGTTGTGCAGAGGGAGCTGGGAAGGTGAGATGGGCCAGGAGGGGATTCCCCTGCTGTACTCCCAGCAGGGACCTGTTTCCATTCCCCCTGCTTTTTGGGTCCCCTCCTTCTGCCTGCTGGTCACACCCTTGGTGATCCTCGGCTTCTTGGCAGGTGTCTGTCTGGGACATTTGTCCAATGGCTGCTTCAGAGTGGCTCCAGCAGTCCCTCTTCCTCTCCTAAACCGTGACACTCCTTATCTTTCCACTTCCACTTTCAGCTCTGCCACTGGGCTGAGCAGGGCATGTACCTGGTCCTACCTCACCCAGGTGTTATTTCTGCCAGCCCCAGTGCCAGTGCCTGGCTCCAGCACTCCCTGTAGAGTTTTCCCATTCCAACGAGGCCTTCCGGGATAGCTCATTGGATATCAAAGTAAGAGGCTTTGTAGTGGTGCTTCAGGGTGGTGGATGGGAAGGGGAATGGCCGTGTCCTCCTGCAGAGGCCATGGCACTGGTGTCCCCGTGTTGCTGGCTTAGTGCTGCACAAGCAGCATTGTCCCCTCTGCACTCCTGAGGTTTTTGCCTTGTCCTCCTTCCCTTTGCCCTCTCTCACTCCCACGTGGCTCCCAGGGTCATGGTTGCATTGCTGCAGCTCCTGCTGAAGAGCTGCTGTCATTGAGCAGAATCATCTTCTCCAGGAGGTTTAATGCACATGCATGAAAGGCACCTTTGTCTAATATGGCTCAGAATAGGGTTAAAATAGTGTCAGGGTGTATAAGACAGGGAACGCAGAGATCAGGGAGGAATTTCTCCATGGAAAGTGTGGTCAGGCCTTGGGAGGGGCTGCCCAAGGAGGTGGTGGACTCTCCATGCCTGGAGGTGTCCAAGGAAGGGCTGGAGATGGCACTGAGTGCTGTGGCCTGGCTGCAAAGGTGGGGATGGGGCCCAGGATGGACTGGCTGAAGCCGGAGGTGTTTTCCATCGTCAGTGACTCTGGGGCTCCGTGACTCCGTGCCCAGGACTGGAGGCCGCCCTGGCCCAAGCGCTGCCGCAGCCGCCTCGGCCCGAGCTGTTGTCCCGCGCGTTTCCCCTCAGGGCCGGGGCGGCCCCTGCCGGTGCCGCTGCCCGGAGCCGGAGCTGCCCGTGCGGCGGAGCGGCCGCGCTTCCCGGCCGGGCCGGGCCGCCTCTCTGGCCGCTGCTTGTGGGGCCGTGCCGGCCTTGCCCGAGCTGCCCGCGGCTCCCTTTGCACGGCGCTCACTGCCGGGGCCGGCGAGCTCAGGCGGAGCTGCCGCCCCTCAGGCTCCCGGCGCTTCCCGCCATTGCCGCTGCGGCTCCCTCAGCCTCTGCCGGCGGCCACGCCCACACTGCCCGCCTTTCGGCAAGCTCCCCGCGCCCTCCCAGCGCCAGGCGGCCTTTGGCCCTGCCTGCCTGCCGCCTGCCCACCAAAGGCACTCTCAGCGCTCCGCACAAGTGGAGAGGAGAAAAAGGACAGCAAAAGGCTCGTGAGTTTACAGAAAGGGAGGGAGAGATCCCTCCACGGTCACGGACGCAACGGACGGAACTGGGGGATATTCATTACATTTATTACCCATAAAATCAGAGCAGGATAATGAGAAGCAAAATAAATTTCAACAGCACCTGTGGCCCCAAAGCCATGCCAAAACCTGGCCGCACCAACCCAATACAGATGGGAATGGCTTCACAGTGACACAGGGCAGGCTTAGATCTTGTGCTCAGGAGAAATTCCTTCCCTGGGATGGTGGGCAGGCCCTGGCACAGGGTGCCCAGAGCAGCTGGGGCAGCCCCTGGATCCCTGGCAGTGTCCAAGGCCGGGTTGGATGGGGCTTGGAGCAGCCTGGGATAGCGGAAAGTGTCCCTGCCATGTCAGGGGTGAAACTGGACGGGCTTTAAGGCCCCTTGCAAGCCCATCCATTCCATGACTCTGCAGATTGATGGCTCTGAGACAGAGTCATTTGGTGACAGCATGGCCTGAACTGCGCTTTGCTGCAAGCTCTGATGCCAAGCACCATCCCGGTGACAAGAGCATTGCTAGAGTGTCATCAGAAGGACCATTGTGACATTGGCAGCAGCACTGTGACACAGGAGCTGCCACAGCTGCAGCTCAGGTCTGCGTCGCAGGTGACTGCAGCCAGTCCTGCCTCGCCATGGACATGGCGATGCGTCTGGTGCGCGCTCTGCTCCTGCTGGCCCTGCTGCTGGCAGTGGTCCCCTCACACGCAGTGGGCAAGGAGCTCTGCCCAGAGCCCTGCCACTGCCCAGGCCGTGGGCGGCTGGACTGCGGCCACGCCGGCCTGGCCACCGTGCCCCCGGGCAGCCGCCGCCGAGCCCTGACCTTCCTGTGAGTGCCGCAGCCCCTCAGAGCCCTGCAGCTGCCCCTGCCCGGCTCCCTGGCTCTGCAAACCCCGCCTGGGACACCCGGGGCACTCCCTGGCCAGAGACAGGGGGGATTTGGGGGCCTGAGCTCAGCATGAGCCAGATGAAGCCAGGCTGGGCATGCCGCGCCTTCTCCAGGCAAAGCCCAATTCCAGCTCTGCAGCCGAAAGGCAGGGAAATGGGCTTTCCTGAGGGGGGACCGGGGTTTCTTTTCCTTTACAGAGATTTCACTGGCAACTCCATTGTGGATGTTGGAAAACGAACCTGGAAGCACTACCCATGGACTGAGACCTTGTAAGTGCCCTGCCGCATTTCACATCTCAGGAGTGTGGGGAGTTTGCATCCTTTGGTCTGGGGTGTGAGCAGCAGCCCCCACACCACCTGCTTCCTTTGGAATTCCAAGCTTGGCTGCTCTGCCAGGAGGGGTGTGAATCACCACAGCTTCCCAGCATTCCCAGCATGGCAAGAATTGCCATGAGTCTCTCGCAGCCAGGGCACCATCCCTGTGTCTGTCTGCCCAGGGATCAAGCTGTGGTCAGCTTCAGCCGGCCAGGAGCAAGGGCCTGCTCTGGCCAGGAGTGGGGACGGTCCCTGCAGCGGTGCCCCAAAGACATGCTTCAGTCAAGCTGCTGCAGGAGATTTTCCCATGACAATGCCATTTGCTGCTGGGCTATGGGCTCTGTCACAATGTCCCTGTGTCCCCTTGCAGAGTGCTCAGGGACAATGAGCTGCGGGCAGTGAAGAGGCATTCCCTGGAGGGGCTGTTCCTGCTCAAGCACCTGTAAGCACCGTGCCCTGCCCACGACGGGGGTCTCCTGCCTGCCCCTGCCTGGGGCCCTGCTGCTCAGCCCAGGCACGGGCACGTGGCCTTTGTCCCTCCTGGGATCCAGGCTGCAGGGGCAGGTAAAACCAACAGGGCAAATGGAAGTGACATTTGTTGTTGTACCTGGAACAGGGATTTGTCCTGCAATGAGATCCTGTCCATTGAGGAAGGGGCATTTGAGCCACTGCCTTTCCTGAAGTCTCTGTGAGTGCTCAAGTCTCTCTCTGGTGGTTTTAGCTTAGTCTTTCCATGGGCACCCTGCCTGTTTAGGAAAATGCTGCTGTTCTTTTCCCCACAGTCCCTAAATCTGCCCTGCCCAGAGCCCAGCTGAGCTGCAGAGGTCAATGCCGATGGCTGGGCGGCCACGCCAGGGGACAGAGCCCAGCGGGGTTGTCCACACAGAGCCATCAGAGCAGCCACTTCTTGCAGCCTTGGGTGTATCCTGGAACAGAAATAGAGTCAGCACATGTGCTCTTCTCTTTCTCCCCTGGGCAGGCTACAAATGCTGAGAAAGCAGCAGTTTCCTCCCTCTTCCACCTTGGATTGGCACCTTTCCTGCAAAGGGCTCCTTCTTTGCCCCCTCTCTCTGTAGGGCAGGCCTGATTGCTTTGTGTGACCTCCTCTTTCCCCAGAAATCTCTCTTGGAATGGCCTCACACAGATCGGCAGTGACACTTTCCAGGCCTGGCATGGGATGCAGTTCCTCCAGGAGCTGTAAGTGGCACCAGGGCTAAAGGCACGGCAGGGCGAGTCTCTGCAGGGTCTCTGCAGGGTCAGTGGGCAAGAGCAGATTTGCCCTTGGCAAAGTCCTGATTCCAACTGTGGATGTCAGCCAGGGAGCACCAGGAGTGTGCAGCTGCAAAGGCCCTTGCCCCTGCCCTGCTCCTCCCCAGCAAGGCTTCCTTGAATGGGGCCAGGCCTTGCCCACGTACCCGGCACAGCCAGCTCACATCCTTGCCATCAGCCCTGACAGAGCTCTGTTGTTTCTCAGGATCCTCAGCCACAACCCGCTGGCTGTCATTGATGATGCTGCCTTCTTCAAGCTGCCCTCAGTGAGCTCTCTGTAAGAATTGGCTCATTTGGAGCAGATGCACAGAGAGCTGTGTCTCTCTGGAGTGGCCTGTTCTCAAGAAAGCAGCACAAGTGGTGCAGGAGCACATCCTCCTCTTGGCCCACCTGAGTCTGCTGGAGCCACAACTTGCCTGCCTTCTCTTGGAGCAGGCAGAAATGAATGCCTCTGCCAACAGCACCACCATGATCAGGGCCCTGGGCTTGCCCTGAGAACAGAGTTGTGGCAATGTCACCAGAGAGTTTCATCAGCTCTTTCCGATGTTTGCAGAGACCTGAGTGCCACCCAAGTGAACTCGCAGACGCTGCTGCAGCTGCTGCAGGCCACAGTGAGCCTGGAAACCCTGTGAGTGTGTGGGACTGAGCCCCTGCCACCAGCAGGGCCAGAGTGCTGGGACAGTGGCTCTGCTTGGGAAACAAATCCGTGTGCCACAAAACCAGAACAAGCCCAGTAAGCTCAAGAGCTGCTGTTTCCTCCTGGGCAAAGTGCCAAAGCTCAGCAGCTCAGAGGCAGAATGTCACATTTGGGGTGACTTTTGCTGCAGGCTGCTCAAAGGGAGTTTGAACTCCAGGCGGGTGCATTTCTGTGTCCGGTGGTGTTTTGGGAGCAGTTCTACTTTCCAGGATAAAATCCCCTTTTTAATGTTTTGCCTTGGGAGTCAGGGCCCTTTCCCAGAGCTGTGGCACACAATGAGGCACAAGCCCCAGGCGTGGTATGGGTGTGTTCCCTGAGTTGGGCTCTGAGCCATGCACTGGGTGGCCAGGTGTTCCTCCAAGAATCCCCTCTTGTCTGCAGCCAAGTGCCCAAGGAGGCGGCCTGCTGCCTGTGCCAGGAGCGTCCCCTGCCTGAGAGCCCCTGCAGGACCATCCAGTTCCTGTGCCAGAAGCTGTGCAGCACCAGCGCCCCGCAGTGCGGTGAGTGTGCGGAGGGGCTGGGGGAGCTCCAATCTGCCCCTTCTCCTGAGCCAGGGCAGATGCTGCAGCACTGCCCCGTGCTTGGGCGTGCTGATCTGCCCTTGCAGTACAGGCCTCGGACACAACACCTTGGGATGGAAAGTTCCTGGTGATTGTACGTATCTTGTGTGTCACATACTGTCTGGAGAAGGAACAGCTCACTGGGCCCACCAAACCTACCCATTTCCTGCCCACACCATGGCCCCAGGCAAGGAAAGCAGGAATGCCCCGTGCCCTTCCCTGGTGCTGGAAGGCAAGGTCTGCCCATAAAGGCCCCAAATTGCCATAACAGCCTGGTTTCTGTGCCACCCCAGTGCCCACTGCAGGGCAAAGGGCAGGGCCCCTGATGTGCTCTGCAGGGTGAACACCAAGCACCGTCATGCCCTGGTTGGCCTGTGCGGGGGCATCAAAGCCCCGTCCTGCTCTAGCTGGGCACAGGGCACAGCACATGCTGTGCACAGCAGGGCCAGGCTGCCCTTCTGCAAACAGAGACAGCCAGGTTTGCAAGGGCCCCAGGGAGCTCGCTTCTCTCACTGCCTCAGCCCGAGATTTCCCACAGCACAGTCCCACAGCTCTGGTGCCCTTGAGGACGTTTTTCGTGCTCTAACAGCTTCAGCTGCTGCTCTTGGCAATGGCCCTGAAGCAAAGGAGTCCCTGGGCATTCCTCCCCTGCCAGTGTGTGCCCCCCTTGCAGTGCTGATCTTTCCTCTGGGGTCTCTGCCTCTTCACTGGCTCCTGCAGAGCAAGCCAAGCCTGCTCATCTGGAGCTGTGGGAACCTCTCTGACAGCAATCCCATTCCCCTCGATGTTTCCGTTCCATCCAAAGAGAGCCACAGGAGACGCCAGGAAAGAACCAGCCCTCTGCTGTGCCCCAAGGGGATAATGGCATGGATTGAAGGGCTCTTCTCCTCACCACAACACATCCTCCACTCTGTTCTTGTGCTCCCTGGCCTTGAGATGAGCTCCTGCTTCTTGGGGTAACCTCTGAGCCTGTGTTTGTGCCCAGCTGTTGATCTGCGCTCTTGCTGTTCTCCAGCTCACAGAACTCTTCTACAGAGTCGAGGAGAAATAATGGACTTGGAACAAGGCAGAGAGCTGAACACCATCCCCGTGTTGAGCCTCAAGCCCAAGGAGCCTTCAGTGGGAGATGGTGAAAGTGTAATGCTTGTGGTTGCCCTGACACTGAGCACTGAGGGTGATGTCAGCAGCCTCGACAGTTCCAGTACAAATTCACATCCCCCTCAGCATCTCTTGGGGCGTTAAGGCAAAACAAGCGCTCATGACCTGAGAGCCAAGGTCAAGAAGAAGCTGCACAAGGCTATAAGGATCAAGACTGCCAAAAGCATTGTCCCACACCACCCGCAGCCTGTCAGGCTCAGGGATGTGGTGAAAAAGACACGCTCAAGCTGGGATCACAAGCACATGGAACCATTTTTGAATTGGCAAGCACTGAACCCCTGGGATGTAGTTGGTGGGTTAAACCCCATTCATGACAGGTTGGTTGGCAGATACCTCATAGATGACTTGGAAGATCCAGCAGAAAGGCAGAACTATGTCGATTCTGAGAAACAGCGAAAGAAGGAGGACACCCGTTACTGGGTTGGACATAATCAGCTCTTCTACCAGGGTTTGAGCCCTGTGAAAGCCGAGGGAGAGCCCAGAGGCACCGTCACCAAAGATGAGCTGCGTCTAAACAGGAACCTGGATTTTCTCTCTGACCCCTTGGTTCAGAGAGGTCCCGCTGGGAGCAGCAGGAGAGGAGCCACTGCTGAGGAGAAGCAATCCTCTCTAGGTGGGCACCTCCTGATCATGCCCGACACCACAGGCACACACTGGAAGCAGCAGGAAGAAGACTCCACGTTTCTCAATAAACCTTGGAGCCCCCAAGGTCCAGACCTTGATCCAGTTCCAGGAGAGCTCTTGGAATCTGTGGTTGATCGTCACCTGCGCTTGCTGGTGCCGGACAAAAGCCTGCAGATGTTCATGGCCCGCGTGGAGCGAGCCCTGAGGATGGACTGCAGCCTGCCCCAGCTCAAGGTGGTGTGTGCCAAGATGGTCTCACAGACGGGGCTGCTTCTAAAGGTGCTCAGTGAGAGGAAGGAGAACAAGGGCACCTATGATCGCATGGGCCGGTGTCCTCTGCAAGAGAACATCTCCAGGCGCACAGCTTTGGAGGAGGATCAGGAGCCCACAGAGGAGGTAGGAGAGCTGCAGGCACTGCTGCGTGTGTCCTTCTGGGCATGGGAGAATGGAACGAGTAACTCTCTTACCCCCACGATCTTCTTTCCTATTCTCCCAGCCAAACCATGGACGACACAATCTCGTTTGTTGTATTGCTGTCTGTCATCGCAGTTGTTTTGGTGATACTGCGGGGTGTCTTCCACGTAAGCCAATTTCTTGTTTGAAACAGAGCTGTCTGCCTTGTAGCTGGAGTGCCCAGGTGACAAGCCCCATGTGCCACTGCAGATGGCCTTGCATGTGCTGGCTACCACAGGAGATGTTGTTCCAAGCCTGGAGCTTGTGGCAGCATCCACAGCAGCCAGCTCAGCAGGGTCCAGCCTGCCTGAGGGAAGCTTGTCCTGCCTTCTGTCCCGGCTCTCCCCAGCTTTGCTTTGCTCTCCTGCCTTCAGCCACAGAGCCATGAGATTGGGAGCTGTGGGAATTCAGAACAGCTCTTGGAGTTCCTGCAGACAGGGACAGGAAACTGGGAAGGGAGGATAGGTTCTTTTTAAAGTTGTTGTTGCTGGCACAGACTCGCACGTGTGTAGAACGGTCTGGGTTGGATGAAGGATCTTTGGTTTCCCATGTTCTGTAGAGCATGACAAGAAAACTTTGGTATTAAACGTCTGCCTCCTTTCCCAGGTGTGTTCCCAATGTTCTGCAGCTGTTTGCCAGCTACTCAGAAGGAATGTGTGGCTGAGAAGGTAACTGCTCCCTGGCCATGCCACTGCTGTGCCACCAAGGTCTTTCCTGTGCAGAGCAGCTCCTCCTGGGGCCCCGCAGCCGCGCAGGAGCCGCTGCCCAGCACTCTCCCGGCTGTGTTTCCAACACGTCACGTTTGGGGCAGCTCCGGGCGAGTGGCTCCTGAGCGGCAGCGCTGGGCACGGCCGGGGGCTCCCAGCCCAACCAGCCCTTCATGCACCAGGGATGCTCCCCTGGATGGGGTGCATGTGCTGGGCCAGCCAGGGATGTCCTTTCTGGAGCCCCCATCTTCCCTGGGCTCAGCTGAAATGCCCCCAAGCAGGGACAGGTATCTGCACCTCCTGCAGCCCTCCCTGCCCAAACCTCCCTGCTCATTTTCTTTGGTTTTCAGGTTGTTTGTAAAACTGCAACAGACATGGAGGAAGAACAAGTACAGGGAGGCAGAGGATGCAGAGCAGGTAAGGGCAGGGAGCAGATGCCACTTTGCTCCTCTGCCTGCACCTCCTGCTCTTCCTCACCTCTCCAAATCCTTCTGCTCCATGGCAATTTCCAGGGTTTGCCTGAGCTCAGTGAGGCTGATTTGCTCTTGGTTCAGTACATCACGGATGTTCTTGACAAGGAGGAAGAAGAACGGCAGAAACAAATGGAGAAAGAGAGCACAGATGTCTCCCAGGTTGAGATACAATGTGAAGAGCTCAAAGGAGGGAGACAAGATTTTCAAGATGTCAAGAACAAGAAAGTAAGTTGCCAGCACTTCTTCTCAGGCTCCTATTCCGATACAAGAACTGCTAGAACTTTCCTTGGATGCTATTTTCTTCTCTATTTCCCTGGATCCTTCTTGTTGACTTGGTGGCTATTTCCTTGGCTATTTCCTTACTGCTGTTTCCTTGAGTTTTTGCTTGCCTTTATTTCCTCAGATGTTGTTTCCTTGTTGTCATTCCAGATGGAAGAAGCCTAAGAAAACGGTGTTACCCAGAGACAAGATGCTCCTGCCTGGGCCCTGCTCTGCATCCAGCACCCCACGATCTCAGCTGCTGACTCCATGACCACTCACTGCAGAGGAGGATGCTGCTGGTGGCTGCCATGCTTAGGACACGCCAAAGTCCCCTGGAGACTGGGACAGGAGGGTTCCAGGAAGCCCCAGGTGTCCCAGGCAGTCACCACAGCTCAGCCTCTGCAGCCACAGCCTTCCCAGGGCCATGACGTCCTGGGGACACCCTGCACATCTGACAGGGCCCCCTTGCACAGCCCCCTGTGTGCAGCTGCTGTGTCTGTTACCGGCTGGGAATGTTTTCCCAATAAATTCTGATTGTGTACATTTAGAGACTCCTGGAAGTGTCTACGTTTGTTGGGTTGTGCCCATTTCTGTGGGGCTGCACACATGTGTGCAGGGTTGTGGTTGCGTACGTGGTGCCAGGAGCAGGAGTGAAGTGACATTTGAAGTGACATTTGAAGTGACATTTGAAGTGACAATAATTGAACCCCTGGGATGTAGATTGTGGATTAAACTCCGCTCATGACAAGTCTGTTCACAGACAACACATACATAATGAGAAAGTTCAAGCTCCAAGGCAGAACTATGTCAATTCTGACAAACAGCCAAAGAAGGAGGACAGCCAGTATTGGGTTGGATATAATCAGCTTTTTTACCAGGTGTTCAGCCCTGTGAAAGCAGAGGGAGAGCCACAGCTGAGCAGGAGCAATCCTCTCTAGGTGGACACCTCCTGATCATGCCCGACACCACAGGCACACACTGGAAGCAGCAGGAAGAAGACTCCACGTTTCTCAATAAACCTTGGAGCCCCCAAGGTCCAGACCTTGATCCAGTTCCAGGAGAGCTCTTGGAATCTGTGGTTGATCGTCACCTGCGCTTGCTGGTGCCGGACAAAAGCCTGCAGATGTTCATGGCCCACGTGGAGCAAGCCCTGAGGATGGACTGCAGCCTGCCCCAGCTCAAGGTGGTGTGTGCCAAGATGGTCTCAAAGACGGGCTGCTTCTAAAGGTGCTCAGTGAGAGGAAGGAGAACAAGGGCGCCTACAGTCGCATGGGCCGGTGCGGTGTCCTCTGCAACAGAACATCTGTTGCAGACATGTTTTCATTGAAAATCTTTCCTTTTTTCCTTCTGAGAAGCTGAGAGAGTTCAGGAACAAACTGTAAACAATGGCTGTCTGCTGCTGTGGAATGCAACAGGTGCAGCTATGATTGGTCTCATCTGCTTGCTTGTAATTAATGACCAATCACAGCAGAGCTTACTCCCATGGAGAGTCTGAGGCAGCTGCCTTTGTTATCATTCTTTTCTTTTCTATTCTTAGCTTAGCTAGCCTTCTGAGATGAAACCTTTTCTTCTGTTCTTTTTAGTATAGTTTTAATGTAATGTATATCATAAAATGATGAATGAAGCCTTCTGAACATGGAGTCAACATTCTCGTCTCTTCCCTCACCTGAAAACCCCTGTGAACACCATCACAAACATGTCCAGACACATGGCCTTGAGGGAGGGCAAGGAACTCAGAGAAAGTAGGAGAGCTGCTGAGCACAGCTGCACGTATCCTTTTCAGGATGAGTCCTCCTGCCCCTCAATACGTGAGGGATGCCCCTAATAAAGAAGAAGAATTCCAGGATGTGACGCAATGCAAAGAATTCAGGAGATGGGGAAAAGTATTTTAGAAGGTGACACAGTGATTGGGACACCAACCATTGTCCTCCACCCACTGTGTGAACAAAGAAACTGCTGAGGCTTGCCCTGGGTGCTTTTTTCCTGTTATTTCCTTGCTGTTACTTGAGAGGGAAATGCCTCAGAGAAGCAGCAACAGTGAGGGAATGCTGTCACCCCAGGACGAGGTGCCTGTGCCCAGTGACTGCAGAGCACCCCGTGAGCCAGCACATTTATCCTTCTCTTCAGAGGAGAGAGCTGTGGGTGGCCACGAGCTTGCCACACCCAGAGGAGCCGTCAGTACTGCAGGATCGTCCTCATGCCTTGTGGCAATGTTTGCCCCTGCTTTCAGTATAAAGAAAGTTTGCCCTTGTTCCTCCTGGTGTTGCTGATGTCTTTGTAAAAGCAGTTTCTATTCTCCCTTATGAAATTGGCCAAATTCAGTTCCAGCTGGGCCTTTGCTTTTCTAACTTTCTCCCCGCATGCCCCAACGACATCCTCGCCATCCTCCTGTGTGCTGCCCTTCTTCCAAAGCTGTCAATTCTGTGTTTTCCTGGAGTCCCAGGAAGAGCTTCCTGCTCAGCCGCTCTGCTTCCCCACCAGCTCGTCTTTGGGCACACGAGCATGGCCTGTTCCTACCTGTGCCTTCAAGGATTTCTCCCTGTACAATGTGCAGCCTCCCTGGACTCCTCTGCCCCTCAGCACAGCGTACCCAGGGAGCCTCTCAAAGAGCGTGGCTGGACTGACTCCCCTGGGAAGCCCCTGCAGCCTGGATGCAGCTAGTCCACACTGTGATTGTCCCAGCCCCAGAGACCCAGAGCCTCCACCTGTTGTGCAGAGGGAGCTGGGAAGGTGAGATGGGCCAGGAGGGGATTCCCCTGCTGTACTCCCAGCAGGGACCTGTTTCCATTCCCCCTGCTTTTTGGGTCCCCTCCTTCTGCCTGCTGGTCACACCCTTGGTGATCCTCGGCTTCTTGGCAGGTGTCTGTCTGGGACATTTGTCCAATGGCTGCTTCAGAGTGGCTCCAGCAGTCCCTCTTCCTCTCCTAAACCGTGACACTCCTTATCTTTCCACTTCCACTTTCAGCTCTGCCACTGGGCTGAGCAGGGCATGTACCTGGTCCTACCTCACCCAGGTGTTATTTCTGCCAGCCCCAGTGCCAGTGCCTGGCTCCAGCACTCCCTGTAGAGTTTTCCCATTCCAACGAGGCCTTCCGGGATAGCTCATTGGATATCAAAGTAAGAGGCTTTGTAGTGGTGCTTCAGGGTGGTGGATGGGAAGGGGAATGGCCGTGTCCTCCTGCAGAGGCCATGGCACTGGTGTCCCCGTGTTGCTGGCTTAGTGCTGCACAAGCAGCATTGTCCCCTCTGCACTCCTGAGGTTTTTGCCTTGTCCTCCTTCCCTTTGCCCTCTCTCACTCCCACGTGGCTCCCAGGGTCATGGTTGCATTGCTGCAGCTCCTGCTGAAGAGCTGCTGTCATTGAGCAGAATCATCTTCTCCAGGAGGTTTAATGCACATGCATGAAAGGCACCTTTGTCTAATATGGCTCAGAATAGGGTTAAAATAGTGTCAGGGTGTATAAGACAGGGAACGCAGAGATCAGGGAGGAATTTCTCCATGGAAAGTGTGGTCAGGCCTTGGGAGGGGCTGCCCAAGGAGGTGGTGGACTCTCCATGCCTGGAGGTGTCCAAGGAAGGGCTGGAGATGGCACTGAGTGCTGTGGCCTGGCTGCAAAGGTGGGGATGGGGCCCAGGATGGACTGGCTGAAGCCGGAGGTGTTTTCCATCGTCAGTGACTCTGGGGCTCCGTGACTCCGTGCCCAGGACTGGAGGCCGCCCTGGCCCAAGCGCTGCCGCAGCCGCCTCGGCCCGAGCTGTTGTCCCGCGCGTTTCCCCTCAGGGCCGGGGCGGCCCCTGCCGGTGCCGCTGCCCGGAGCCGGAGCTGCCCGTGCGGCGGAGCGGCCGCGCTTCCCGGCCGGGCCGGGCCGCCTCTCTGGCCGCTGCTTGCGGGGCCGTGCCGGCCTTGCCCGAGCTGCCCGCGGCTCCCTTTGCACGGCGCTCACTGCCGGGGCCGGCGAGCTCAGGCGGAGCTGCCGCCCCTCAGGCTCCCGGCGCTTCCCGCCATTGCCGCTGCGGCTCCCTCAGCCTCTGCCGGCGGCCACGCCCACACTGCCCGCCTTTCGGCAAGCTCCCCGCGCCCTCCCAGCGCCAGGCGGCCTTTGGCCCTGCCTGCCTGCCGCCTGCCCACCAAAGGCACTCTCAGCGCTCCGCACAAGTGGAGAGGAGAAAAAGGACAGCAAAAGGCTCGTGAGTTTACAGAAAGGGAGGGAGAGATCCCTCCACGGTCACGGACGCAACGGACGGAACTGGGGGATATTCATTACATTTATTACCCATAAAATCAGAGCAGGATAATGAGAAGCAAAATAAATTTCAACAGCACCTGTGGCCCCAAAGCCATGCCAAAACCTGGCCGCACCAACCCAATACAGATGGGAATGGCTTCACAGTGACACAGGGCAGGCTTAGATCTTGTGCTCAGGAGAAATTCCTTCCCTGGGATGGTGGGCAGGCCCTGGCACAGGGTGCCCAGAGCAGCTGGGGCAGCCCCTGGATCCCTGGCAGTGTCCAAGGCCGGGTTGGATGGGGCTTGGAGCAGCCTGGGATAGCGGAAAGTGTCCCTGCCATGTCAGGGGTGAAACTGGACGGGCTTTAAGGCCCCTTGCAAGCCCATCCATTCCATGACTCTGCAGATTGATGGCTCTGAGACAGAGTCATTTGGTGACAGCATGGCCTGAACTGCGCTTTGCTGCAAGCTCTGATGCCAAGCACCATCCCGGTGACAAGAGCATTGCTAGAGTGTCATCAGAAGGACCATTGTGACATTGGCAGCAGCACTGTGACACAGGAGCTGCCACAGCTGCAGCTCAGGTCTGCGTCGCAGGTGACTGCAGCCAGTCCTGCCTCGCCATGGACATGGCGATGCGTCTGGTGCGCGCTCTGCTCCTGCTGGCCCTGCTGCTGGCAGTGGTCCCCTCACACGCAGTGGGCAAGGAGCTCTGCCCAGAGCCCTGCCACTGCCCAGGCCGTGGGCGGCTGGACTGCGGCCACGCCGGCCTGGCCACCGTGCCCCCGGGCAGCCGCCGCCGAGCCCTGACCTTCCTGTGAGTGCCGCAGCCCCTCAGAGCCCTGCAGCTGCCCCTGCCCGGCTCCCTGGCTCTGCAAACCCCGCCTGGGACACCCGGGGCACTCCCTGGCCAGAGACAGGGGGGATTTGGGGGCCTGAGCTCAGCATGAGCCAGATGAAGCCAGGCTGGGCATGCCGCGCCTTCTCCAGGCAAAGCCCAATTCCAGCTCTGCAGCCGAAAGGCAGGGAAATGGGCTTTCCTGAGGGGGGACCGGGGTTTCTTTTTCTTTACAGAGATTTCACTGGCAACTCCATTGTGGATGTTGGAAAACGAACCTGGAAGCACTACCCATGGACTGAGACCTTGTAAGTGCCCTGCCGCATTTCACATCTCAGGAGTGTGGGGAGTTTGCATCCTTTGGTCTGGGGTGTGAGCAGCAGCCCCCACACCACCTGCTTCCTTTGGAATTCCAAGCTTGGCTGCTCTGCCAGGAGGGGTGTGAATCACCACAGCTTCCCAGCATTCCCAGCATGGCAAGAATTGCCATGAGTCTCTCGCAGCCAGGGCACCATCCCTGTGTCTGTCTGCCCAGGGATCAAGCTGTGGTCAGCTTCAGCCGGCCAGGAGCAAGGGCCTGCTCTGGCCA
Source organism: Melospiza georgiana (assembly GCF_028018845.1). Classification (NCBI taxonomy): domain Eukaryota; kingdom Metazoa; phylum Chordata; class Aves; order Passeriformes; family Passerellidae; genus Melospiza; species Melospiza georgiana. Next base: position 6,792,849 of record NC_080457.1, on the reverse strand, counting down.
GGAGTGGGGACGGTCCCTGCAGCGGTGCCCCAAAGACATGCTTCAGTCAAGCTGCTGCAGGAGATTTTCCCATGACAATGCCATTTGCTGCTGGGCTATGGGCTCTGTCACAATGTCCCTGTGTCCCCTTGCAGAGTGCTCAGGGACAATGAGCTGCGGGCAGTGAAGAGGCATTCCCTGGAGGGGCTGTTCCTGCTCAAGCACCTGTAAGCACCGTGCCCTGCCCACGACGGGGGTCTCCTGCCTGCCCCTGCCTGGGGCCCTGCTGCTCAGCCCAGGCACGGGCACGTGGCCTTTGTCCCTCCTGGGATCCAGGCTGCAGGGGCAGGTAAAACCAACAGGGCAAATGGAAGTGACATTTGTTGTTGTACCTGGAACAGGGATTTGTCCTGCAATGAGATCCTGTCCATTGAGGAAGGGGCATTTGAGCCACTGCCTTTCCTGAAGTCTCTGTGAGTGCTCAAGTCTCTCTCTGGTGGTTTTAGCTTAGTCTTTCCATGGGCACCCTGCCTGTTTAGGAAAATGCTGCTGTTCTTTTCCCCACAGTCCCTAAATCTGCCCTGCCCAGAGCCCAGCTGAGCTGCAGAGGTCAATGCCGATGGCTGGGCGGCCACGCCAGGGGACAGAGCCCAGCGGGGTTGTCCACACAGAGCCATCAGAGCAGCCACTTCTTGCAGCCTTGGGTGTATCCTGGAACAGAAATAGAGTCAGCACATGTGCTCTTCTCTTTCTCCCCTGGGCAGGCTACAAATGCTGAGAAAGCAGCAGTTTCCTCCCTCTTCCACCTTGGATTGGCACCTTTCCTGCAAAGGGCTCCTTCTTTGCCCCCTCTCTCTGTAGGGCAGGCCTGATTGCTTTGTGTGACCTCCTCTTTCCCCAGAAATCTCTCTTGGAATGGCCTCACACAGATCGGCAGTGACACTTTCCAGGCCTGGCATGGGATGCAGTTCCTCCAGGAGCTGTAAGTGGCACCAGGGCTAAAGGCACGGCAGGGCGAGTCTCTGCAGGGTCTCTGCAGGGTCAGTGGGCAAGAGCAGATTTTCCCTTGGCAAAGTCCTGATTCCAACTGTGGATGTCAGCCAGGGAGCACCAGGAGTGTGCAGCTGCCAAGGCCCTTTCCCCTGCCCTGCTCCTCCCCAGCAAGGCTTCCTTGAGTGCGGCCAGGCCTTGCCCACGTGCCCGGCACAGCCAGCTCACATCCTTGCCATCAGCCCTGACAGAGCTCTGTTGTTTCTCAGGATCCTCAGCCACAACCCGCTGGCTGTCATTGATGATGCTGCCTTCTTCAAGCTGCCCTCAGTGAGCTCTCTGTAAGTATTGGCTCATTTGGAGCAGATGCACAGAGAGCTGTGTCTCTCTTGAAGCCCCAAAACAGATAGCCTTTAAGAAATAATGAGTTAAAACCTAGAATGTGAGGCATTTGAAGAAGGTATAGTATTAGGAAACACATAGAGCAATTAATCAGCTAAAGCGTGGAACACAATGACAGAAAAGAGATAGGAAGAGGAGAAGCGATGGGCTAAGCATGTTCAGAGCCAACATAACCTATAACCCTCACCCCCTTCTCTACCCTGCGGGAAAGATCGTAGCATCTAGTGGTCCTGAGGAAGGAAAAGCACAGTGTGAGATGGCATTTAGATTGGATCAGTCGATGACGTTCACATCTGAAAGGGAGTTGAAAATGCTCGAACGAGGTTTCAACTTCCCTAGGCGTGTCGCTATGTATAAGGTAGAATTACCGAGAGACGTGATTTCATTGTACCCAGATTTAGACTTGCCCCAAGAAACCACTCGACCGGTGGAATGTAAAGCAGTACATAACCTAACCTTTATAGGGCCTCAGGTGATAAGAAAATCTAACGAATTAAAATTATTGTTAGACCCCACTTATTCCCTGAAAAAGGTGCAGATGAACATTCACACCGATATTACGTACTTGCAAAAGGATTGCCGACCATTTATACAGCAAAGCCTTAAGGGATGGAATGCATGGCTAGCGACAAGGTCTCATCACAGAAGAGCAAAAAGAGATTTAAGTGGATGGATTGGCACCGGATTTGGTATAGTGAACACGATAGATCAAGAGGTATTAGTAAACAAATTGAGTCCCGTCACGTCGAACTTAGGAAAGCTTAAGATGCCCCTCAGTTCATCCATGCTTACATTAGCTGAAACACAATCGCTAGTGGTAAAATAACTAACCATGGTAGCAAACCATACTGCAGAGGATTTTGTAAAGCTTGCTGACTACACAGGGGAACTTAGCAGAGACATTGCACTCGCTATCCAATGCTCTCAGACGCAACAATGGGTACAATCAGTAGCGGCAGGAATAATGAGAGAAGGAATGTCAGGTATATTACCTCAAGAAATAAGGGAAACAATATTAAAGGACAATCATACTACACAATTTGAGAGGGACCACCAGGCTTGGTGGCAATTAGTGAACTTCACTTATGAGCCTCAACAAGAACACATTGAAGCTTATGTCCTCACCATTAGTGCGGCAGAGGAAAGAGCTATCTTTCCCATCCTCACTCTAGGGACAATACATCAAGATGTCATTGTCAGGCCAATAGACCATAGCGTCTGGGCTAGTTATGATTACACCAGGAATAGGTGGCAATCAGTTAGCACAGAAGCATGTATTCCTAGAGGGCAATTAGGCTATGTTTGCGAAAATGCTGTGGTAGAAGCTGAAGATTTATGCTTAGATGCTGAAAATAGTGTATGTACCTTAGAAATGCTTCCGCATTATAGAACACAATCACAAGTTTACTATATAGGAAATGGGTGTGCTTGCGTAAGGACAGCTTGTGACAACGTCACTATAGATAATTGCCAAGAAGAGACTAACAATACTAACTTCTGTGTATGTAACTTTACCAAGATCGTAGGTTGTGATTTTCATTACACTGTCCCAATAACTACCCAACAGCTAATTAACGCAGATTTCAACCTCTATCAAGAGATACCGAAATTACAAACAGGAATGGGCGTCAAGATTCTTAAAGCAATGCTTGCGCATCCTAAAGTAAAGGAATTGGTGCAAAAGGTAAATCAAACGACTAAACGAATGGTATGGCAGGTAGAACATAATTCAGAAAAGATAAAGAATGTCCTGACCGAAGTAGAACAAGTGGGCCAGCATCATTGGTGGGATATCTTTACAGGATACTCCCCAACAGCTACACAGGTCTTCAACTACCTGGTGCACCCAATGCTAATAGTAATAGGAGTTCTGTTACTATTAATTCTCACAAATATTTGTATGTGGTGGAAACTAAGAGTCATAATGAAAAGGACCCAAATGGTTTGGGCTATGGTACGAGCGTATCCGCGCCCTATAGGATCAGAACTTGACGAAAAAATTCATAAGTTATAAGAAAAAGGGGGGAATGAAGCCCCAAAACAGATAGTCTTCAAGAAATAATGAGTTAAAACATAGAATGTGAGGCATTTGAAGAAAGCATAGTATTAGGAAACACATAGAGCAATTAATCAGCTAAAACACGGAACACAATGACAGGAAAGAGATAGGGATAAGAAGAACTGATGGGCTAAGCATGCTCAGAGCCAACAATGTCAAATGTGATTTCTCCGACGCGTCGCAATAAAATACCTCCTGCTTATCTGACTTAGGCTGAGTCTCTTAAGCAGTTATTCTCGCTTTTTGGGGCAAAATTCGGCATCAGTATTCAGGAAGTCATAATCCTGATGATCTATTGCCTCCCTTGCAATTGCTTGCCAATTTACCTACGAAACCCTATTTTCAGACCCTCCATATTCATCTTGCGTCCATTCCGTTTTCTCATCCCTCTTCCTCTTATGGCATTTCCTCTTAAAGTGTCCTTTATTCCCACAATAAAAACAAACAATCTCCTCCCTTCTTTTAGTCCACGGAACTCCAGCTCTTTCCCTTTTCCCTCTTTGCAACATTCGTCCCTTTTCATCATCTCTTCTTGCATACACTTTCTGAGATTCTCTTAGGAGCTCATCTAAGTAAGTATTTTTTCTTTTGTCCCCTCTTAATTACTTTGTCGATATTTTGTCCCTTAAGGGGAACTGAAATAAACCCAATCCCGGCTTGAACACCTGCATCAACATTTCCCTCAGGGAAGAGAGGTGTAGCTTTTTTGGTTTTACTTCGAGTCAGTGGTCCCCAGTCGTCTGGATAACCATCTGGGAAGGGGAGGGGATCCCCCTCCTGACTCCCAGTTTGAACAGGGGGTGCGTTTGGTGGGGGAGGAGTATATGATGGTGATATTAAGGGAACCTCCCACTTCTTATTATTTTTATAATTTACACAGTCATCTTTCTCCCTTAGGGGGTACATTTGCTCATTGTTAATTTCTGAAGGACATAATTTTACACTTAATTTGCCTTTAGATACCTCTATTCCTATTCCAAATTCAATCATAAGATCCCTCCCTAAAAGATTACAATTGGCTTCTGGGACCAGCAATAGAGACCCTATTCCCATTTTGGAGGGTCCTTTAATTATTACATCTTTTATTATAGGTACCGCAAAGGGTTCCCCTTTAAATCCCTTCAGCTGCACCATTTCTGTGGAAAGGGTGCAGCCTTTGGGGAGTGTTTGAATTGTAGATAGCTCGATCCCCAAGTCCACAAGGAACTCGTGTATCTGTTGCTGGGGACCTATCTTAAGTGTTATCAGGGGCTTCTCTTGTTTTCTTGTCCCCAACAAACAGTAACCCAGGTCTTGAAATCGTTCCTCATCCTTTTCCCTTTTTCTACATGTTTGTTCCAGGTGTCCTTCCTTCCTGCAATAATAGCAAACAACCACTAGAGGTCGTTCCATGCTAAATGATTCCCCTAAAGTAACGTAAAATATTTTGACTGGACACCCTGATACCAATAGGGAGTGTTCTCGGAGGGCTTGCTCTTCTCCTGTCCCCCGATCGACCTCCCAGAGTGTCTCCACACACACACACACTCACTCCCTCCGTTTGTAGCCCAGTCTTTCTTGAGTACGTGGGAACCGCATTATAAGAGGTGCGCAATTGCCTCGTCCAGAGGATGTCTCATACACCACATTCCGGGAACACACTCTCCAACATCCCAACCAGACCGCCCCTTGTTGCCCCTTGTTTGTACTTATGTATACGCTTGCCTGCGTCTTGGTCTGGACTTTGTGCACAAAGATTATGGGGTTGTTGCCGGCTTCCCTTTGCCTATTATCCCAATTTGGGTTCGTCGGGTCAGGGATCCTGGAGAATAGCAAGCCTGGGGCCACCGTAGGGTGGGGCGCCTTTCCCCAACAGGTTCTCTTTTCCAAGAGTTTTCCCAATCCAAGTCACGGCACCAATTTGTTATAGGTTAGTTGCGGTGGGGAATGAATCATCGACTAATAAGTCCAAATAACATGAAATTTATTAATTGATAGAGCAAGCGATAATAGGCAAAGTCAGCGCCCCAGGCACGCTGGGTGACAGGAGAGTCTCCGCTCTAACACTGCCGCACTCTTCTGATTTTCCGTGGAGTTCTTATACAGTCCTTCTTCCGGGTTGATGTGTAGTACTCTGCGTATTCTTCTTTTGTGTTTAGGTGGTCATAGTCCACCTCCCGGGGTCTGAAAATGAAGGTTGGTAATTTTCCTTTGTCTGATTCCTGGAATTTTTAGGCTCAATCTGCTGAGTTCCTGGAATCCTAGGTTTACTGAGCAGATGAGCTGATACTGTGTTATCAATCATAGCAAACCCCCCACCCATATTAACAGTTTACTAAACAGATAAACAAATGTTTGTGGAACCTATTGTCTTTTGGTTTCACCTTCCTTATCCTTTAAAGTCTGGAAATTTACTTAAACAAACCAGGGGTGATGCAACCATCTTACTGGAATAACTGTCAGTTTTGATGAACAAACTTAAAGTTTTAACCCATTACAGTGCCCATGGCCACAGCCCCTTGCAGTGGCCCAGTGCAGCTTGGGCTGATGATCCACCCTCACAGCTGGCCCAGGGCAGCTCTGCAGTGGCTTTAGTGGCACCTGGGGCTGGCACACACCTGAGCAGTGTGTCTGTTTGCAGTGGGGAAACTCAGGAATTTCAGATTGCTTCAAAAAACCCCCAAAAGGGCAAACTCCTCTTAGGCTGGGTGCAGCCAGCTCTGCAAGCACAGCAGGTCCCCGAGGAGTGAGGACAGACAGGATGGGGCTGGGCAATGTGGAGCAAGGTTGTCCACACTGGGTCAGAGCTCAAGGCGCAGCTTCTGTGAGCAGGCCAGAGCTGCTGAGGAGAGACCCTGGGTCAATATCAATCCCGCAATGCTGCAATCAACTCTGCTCTAAAGAGAAAAAAAATAAAATACATCCTTTAAAATAGGAATGTGTATTTCTTACAAGTTCTTTGAAATCTTTCTCCATAACTGGACTAGGAAAACTTTGATGGTTCTCACAGGGCTTTGATGTTGTTTACATCAGACTCAGTCCCTGAGAGTGACTTCAATAAACTTCTCAAGAACTCAAAATTAAATTGAAACTCAGAAGTTTCTTGAAGTTTTAATGGATCCCACTGAGGGACATGACTGGGAAAGTATCCCCAGGTTCCAGTTAGAGCAGAACACTGGAGGCAGTGGTGACAGCTGGGGACAAACAAGGCAAAGGTGTCTCTGGTGCTGAGCACACCTGGATGTGTTTGAGGAATGCCAAGGGCAAAGGCCTGAGCCCCAGCCCCTGGCCAGGCAGATGCCTTCCCTCCCTCCTTGCTCAGGGCTCTTCCCGGGATGGGCACTGGCATGTGGGGCTGTGCAATGCCAGGGGCAGGAGCATGGGGCGGCCCCTGCCAGGCTGCTGAGCAGGGACAAGGAGGCAATGAGGCCCCAGGCCTGCAAGGGTCACTTGTCTCCTGCTGCTGTCTCAGGCCCAGGCCCAGCAGCCATGGCCAAAGTGCTGCCCAAGTTGGCTCTGTCAGGGCTGTCTTGCAGCTGCTGCCCATCCCTGTGCACTGTGCAGCCCAGGCTGTCCCACGGTGTCCCTGCCCTGCACCTGTGTCCCTGCAGACTGTCGGCATCCCCCGGCTGCCCCACCTGGCTGGGCCCTTCCTTTGCTGACAGCTCTGCCTCCTGCCTGCCTCTGCCTGTTCACACAAAGCCTTGGACTGATACCAAAAGGGTTCATTCCATTTTTACCCTGCCTGTGAACTTTCAGCACAGGAACAAGGCATGCAGGGGCTGCTTTCCCAGCAAGGATGGTTAGAAGGGAAGAAGAAGACATCTGGCTCAAGGGTGCAGGGACAGAGGAAACAAGGACTGAATCTGGGAACTTTGGGTGGGTTTTATGGAAATGGGTAAATTGTAATTCACATTTAGGGACTGTATAGGAGAAACACACTGGTAGAATTAAATGTTTATGTGAGGTTAGGAGTTTTTCCCGTGTTGGACCTCAGGCCTGGATAAATGATAGCGTTGGAAATAGCAAATGAGTTTTACGGAGCCTAATTCTGATATTTCAGAGATTTGGTGACAGTGGGGCCTCACAGACCTCGGAGTCAGCTGTGACACTGTGCAAACTCATGGAACAAAGGGTCCATTGTGACACAGCAGAACCCCATGGAACCAAAGTCCATTTTGGCCCACTGGGGCCACATTGAACCAATGGTCCATTGTGATAGTGCAGATCCAAGGAGACCATTGTGACCCTGAGAAACCTCTTGGAACCACGGGGCCATTGTGACACAGCAAGGCCTGGTGGAACCATGGGTCCATTGTGACACTGCAGAACCTCACGGAACCAAGGTGACCGTGTTCTACTGCGGAACCTCATGGAACAAAGGGTCCATAGTGACACTGCAGAACCAAGGAGACTGCTGCTGGCAGTGTGAGAGCTCATGGAACCAGAAGTCCATTGTGACACAGCAAGGCCTGATGGAACCAAGGGTCCCTTGTTAAACTGTGTGGCCTCATGGAACCATGAGTCATTGTGACACAGCGTGGCCATGTGGAGCCAAGGGGCCACTGTGACCCTGCGGATCCAAGGAGACCATTGGGACTGAGAAACCTCATGGAACCCAGAGTCCATTGTTCCACTGGGGGCCCTGTGGAACTAAGGGGAGCACAGTGACATTGTCGGGCCTCAGGGAACAATGGATACTCTTCTGACACTTTGGGACCCACTGGAACCAAGGGGCCATTAGAGCATGGCAAGGCCTGGTGAAATCAAGGGGACTGCAGTGAACACTGTGGGTGTCCATGGGATGAAGGGTCCATTCTGACACCTTGGAACCAAGGATACCATTGTGACACTCTAGGACATCATGGAACCAAAGGTCCATTGTGACGCAGCAGGGCCTCATGGAACCATGGAGGCAATTTTTACACTTGCAGGCCTTGTGAAACCAAAGGGCCATTGTGGCACTTCAGGGCCTTGTGGAGCCAAGGGGACCAGAGTGACACTGTGGGGCTCAGTGAAACCAATGATCTGTTGTGACACTGCCAGGCCTTATGGGATCATGGAGACCATTGTGACACTACAGGCCTCATGGAAGCAAGGAACCATTGTGAAATTATGGAGTCTTGGCAGGCCAAGGGGCAGTTGTAACACTGTGTGGCACCATGGAACCAAGGAGTCCATTGTGACACTGCACTGCCCCATGGAACTAAGGATTCATGGAAGAGTGCAGGACCCCGTGGAACCAAAGGTCCGTTTTGACATTGTTGAGCCTCATGGCATCCTGGAGGCCATGATGACACTTGGAGGCCTCGTTGAATCAAGGGGCTCTGCAGGGCCCCATGGAATCAAGGAGACCCTTCTGACACTATGAGTCCCCATGGAACCAAGGGTCCAGTGTGACACTGCAGCACCAAGGAGACCTCTGTGACACTGCCAAGCCTCATGGAAGCAAGGGACCATTGTGACACTCTGGAGCCCCATGGAAACAAGAGGCCAGTGAGACACATCTGGGCCTCATGGAACCAAGGATCAAATGTGACACCACCACTGTGGCACTGCAGGGCCCCATGAATCCAAGGGAACAGGGAACAGGTCTGGTTGGGTTGGCCTGACTGGTCCAACTGCCCTTGGCATGTCGAGGGTCTCTTCTCATGTACCCCTGAAACCCTGGGGCTCTGGGCTTTCCTTCAAATGGAAAAGAACTGTTCTTCTCATTGAAGCATCCATGGCCAAAATGGGATTCCCCCTCCAGCCTTCCCAATTTGCAGGGATTGCTGCCAGTCAAAAGCTGCCATTTCCAACAAGTCTGGCTTCCTTTGGCTTCCTGAGAGCTGGGTCTCACCTGGGGCTCAGTGCTTTCCTTCTTGTAGAAAAGAAACATCCTTCTCAAGGTGCCCATGGCTGAAACTGGAATTCCTCCTCCAAAAGTCCTATATCCAATGATTGCTCCTATACAAAGCTGCCCTTACAGACAGGTCTGGCTGGCCTCGGCCTCTTGAGGGCCAGTTCCCACCTGCCTTCCAAACACAGGGGCTCTGTGCTTTCCTTTTTGTGGAGAAGAACTGACCTTCTCCTCCAGGAGAGAAGTGGCTAAAATTGAGATTCCACATTCATAATTTCAAATACCAAGGGTTGCTCCCAGACGAAGCTGCCAGGACAGACAGATCTGTGTGTCCTTGGCCTCTGATCACTGCAGTTCGTCAGCCCCTGAAACACTGGGGCTCCGTGGTTTCCTTCTCGTGGGGACCACTGTGACACTGTGGGGCCCCATGGAACCAAAGGGCCACTGTGACCCTGTAGGGCCTCATGGAAGCACGGGGCCATTGTGACACTGCAGGGCCTCGTGGAACCAAGGGGACATGAACAGGTATGGCTGGTTTGGCCTCCCAGGGGCCACTGGACAGGTCCAGCTGCTCTTGGAATGCTGGGGGCTGCCTCTCATCAGCCCCTGGAGAGCTGGGGCTCTGTGCTTTCCTTCCAATGGAAAAGACCCACCCGTCTATCCAGGTGCCCAAGGTGAAAATTGATACTCCCGCTGAAAAAAATCCCTATCTGCAAGGGTTCTCCCAGACAAAAGCTGCCAGGACAGAGAGCTCTGGCTGGACTTGGCCTCTGTTGGTCACCTCTAAACTCAAGGAAGCCCTGAGGAAAGTATTTGAACAGGTTTGACTACTGGAACAACAATGAATCTCTCCTCCTCTGAAAAACTCAGATGCTCTTCTAATAATATATGCCTTTTTTTCTCATTGTGTATTATGCATGAGATATTATTTTCAGCTACATAATATTATTCTTATTCCATCTGCCAGTCTTATCTGATACCAAACACCTTGTCTAGATATGGATCGAGGTCACCTGTACAAGCAAACACAAGATAGAATGCAGCAGGAATGATTTGTCCCTGCTCCCATCTGTCCCATCTCCTCTGGAGCTGGAGGTGCAGCCACAGCACTTGGCAGGGCTCAAGGGCTCACAAGCTCAGCTCCCACCCAGAGACTTGCAGACCCTGGGCTGCTCTTCTTTGCCCCTGCATGCTCAGCCAGGCTGAGATGGACACTGATGGTTTCTGGGCCAGGCTCTCGGAGCCCAGCCCAGCTCCCTGCAAGCTCTGCCAGCTGCCCTGAGCTCTGGGCAGCACCAAGGGCCTCTCCCCAGCCCAGCCCAGTCAGCTCTGGCCCCACAGCTCTGCTCAGGCCGGGCTGCTCTGGGCACTGGCCCCACGGCCTAAGGCCCTGGCAAGGGCACAGCAGTAGCTGCAGCTGCCACAGGATTCAGCCCCAGCATGGGAGAACGTGCCTGGCCAAGGCCAAAGGAGGCTCCCTGAGTGCCCTTCTCTCCTCTGCAGGAGATGCTGAGAGCTCTGCAGCCCCTGCTGCCATCCCATCTGCCCAGGGCAGCAGAAGAGCCACAGCCTTGGGGCCCTCAAGAGCTGTTCCTGCTCCAGGCCCAGGGCCCATGCCAAAGCTGGGGCAGCCACAAAGCTGTGCCCATTTCTGTTCATTCCTGCTCTGATCAGGATGGATCCTCAGCACCTTGGAGTTTGTGATGAATTTTACTTTTAGAGAGGCCTCCTCTTTCTTGATTTCTTCAGTTCAGGAATTCAGTGGCAAAGGCTCATAAACATTTGTTCAAAACACCCAAACAAGACAAGCCCATGGGAATAATTCAAGACTTGAACTCTTCTGTGGTTAATTAGAAAGATTCCAGAAGTGTATTCAAAGTGAATCTACTATATCGATAACAATGACAGGAGAAATGTTTTGTCCTGTTTAGTTTTCTTTTCCCCTTTTTAAATTAGTATCCGCAATCCCCAGTTGATATTGATCCCCAGCCCCTCCTCATGCAGTCTGAACAGATATGAAAATCCAGACCCTTCATGGCTGACAATCAATCACACTTTCTCCCCACCCCCTCCCCGCCATTTCCCTCACCCAACCCCTGGCACTGAGAGCAGCTGAGGAATGGAGTCACATCCAGGGGTGTCCCCAGGGCTCAGGATTGGGGCCAGGTCAGTGAAATCTCTTTATTGCTGATCTGGATGAGGCCATCGAGGGCACCCTCAGTCAGTTCCCAGGTGAGCCCAAGCTGGGTGGGGGGGTGGCTGTGCTGGGGGGCAGGAAGCTCTGCAGAGGGATCTGGCCCGGCTGGAGCCATGGGCCCAGGACAATGGGATGAGGTTCACCAAGGCCAAGGGCCACGTCCTGCCCTGGTCTCACAACCACCCCAAATCCCTGGCCCTGCCCTGCCCCTGATCCCCACAGCCTGTCCTGTTTCCTTCATCCCTGCATTGCCAGGGACTCTCTGGGACAAGGGAGCTCTGCTCTGGGGATGGAGGGAGGTGCAGGTGCCACCACTGGAGTGGCAACCACAACTCATCAGGTTTGTGTCCTTTGGGGGTCAGGAACTGGTGGGACTCAGAGGCACAGGAAGTTTCTCTTCATGGCCAACAGACCATGGTTGAACAGGACACAATTCAATAACAATCATGCTCTTCCCTGAGCCATGTGCATTGTCCCAGCAGCATCTGACATGTCCACCATCCACAATGATTTCCATATTAAAATTATTTTTAGAAAAATGTGGTTCTGTGATACATATAAGCACTTAAATTCTTGTATCAGGATGCCCATCCTGGAATGGGGGCAAAACAGCCTGAACAATTCCTGATTTGCAAAGATGTCAGTGGTGGATGGAGAATGGGGTAAGGCTGCTTTTGGTGTTGAGGAAATGCTGAAACCAGCCTGACTCATTTCATCTCCTGAAATTTCATCTGTCCTCGCTGATCTCCCCTCTTTCCCCTTCCACCCATTGGTTTTTGTCTCCCCCCAGCCCCCCCAGTGAAGAGCCTGGCTCTCTGTTCTCCATCCCCTCCTTGCTGGCACTGCCAGGCTGGCATGAGGAGCCCCTCAGCCTTCCCTGCTCCGGGCTGGACAAGCCCAGCTCCCTCAGCCTCTGCTCACAGCCCCAGGGCTCCAGCCCCACCTTGGAGGCCCTTCCCAGACTGTGCTCCAGCTGCCAGACATCTTTCCTGCCATGGGAACCAAACCAGGCCCCAGTGACCTGGATACTCCACATCTTTGATGTGCTGGTCACACAGCCCAGCCCCTTGTCCCTGTGTTTTGGGGTTGATGTTATGGAACATCCTTGAGGGAGGCTGTGGCTCCAGGTGGACCAGGGGGATACCAGGGGACAGAGACCATGCTGGGCATGAACAGCTTTGGACTTCTGGGGGAAAACTGTGAGGGGGTCTAAGCCAGAGTGACCAACCCAGTGACCTCACACAGCCCTCCTCTGATGTCACAGCCTGCTCAGTAATGTCACAGTCTGCTCTGGGAGTCACAGCTGATGTCAGCCTGCTTTGTGATGTCACACAGCTGCACTGTGATGTCACATCCCACTCCCCGATGTCATGCCCCACTCTGTGATGTCACTCTGCCACCCTCTATGATGTCAGAATCTCCCCTGTGATGTCACAGCCTGCTCTGTAATGTCACAACTTACCATGTGATGTCACAGCCCACCCTGTGATGTCACACAGCTGTCCTGTGATGTCAAAGTCTGAGCTCTGATGTCACAGCTGGCTCTGTGATGTCACACAGTCCCATCTATTATCTTACCTGATTAATGACCCCACAGTACCTACTCTGTGATGTCATAACCCACTCTGTGATGTCACTACCCACTCTGTGACCTCACTCAACCCATTCTGTGATGTCACACAGCCCCTTGCTGACATCACAGCTGCTCTGTGTCTCTCTCATCACAGCCACAGTGGTGCCTCGATAACACAGCCCCTCTGCGACACCAGAGCCGTTCCCTGAGGTCACTGTCCCCTCTCTGGGACATCCCCCAGTGTCACCTTTGGGGCAGGTGGACAGGTGGCCTCCAGGCACATTTGAGCCCCTGTGCCTGCAGGCCCCAGGGCCAGAGGTGCCCAGCATCTCCAAAAGACTGCAGAACATCCGCGCCACCCCTGACAGCCACAAGTGTCCATCCTGGTCCCGGCGGAGCTGGCGCTGCTTGGAATCCTGGCTGGAGCGCGGCTGTGGAGCGGCCGTCGGGCTCAGCGGGGCGGGGACCCCCGGGAGCCCCCAGACCCGCCTGACCCGTGGGTGCCCATGGCAACCCCAGGGCTGTGCCCGTGCCCGTGTCTGTGTCACTGTCCCCCGGGTGCCGGGGCTGCACTTCCCTCCCGAGGATGGAGCTCTGCGCGGTCCTGGCCCCCCAAACCTTCGGGGGTGCTGTGGGGGTCTCACCTGGATGCAGACGCTCAGCAGGGTCCCCCTGTGCCCACCCCTGTGCCCATCCCTCACCACAGTGTCCCCAAGCCCCACAGGTCCCGCGGTGCCCAGGGGCCGGGATGCGGACCTGCCCCTCCTGGGGGGATTCTGTCCCCTCCCTTTCCCTGTCACCTCCACTCAGGGCTGCTCAGGGCATCCCGGCTCTCGTTTGCCACGGCCCCGGGAGCGGGCAGGGGCCACCTCCCTGCGGAAGGAGCGCTGAGCATCCGCCCTCAGCCGGGGGTGGTCATGGAGGAGAGCCACGAAGGAACGAGCCTCCCACAGCCGGGGAACTCCCCCTCCTGTGCCGAGCTGGAGGGCAGCCCCATGTTCCCCTGAGCCCTGCTCAGGCCAGGCTGCTCTGGGCACTGCCCCACGGCCTCAGCCCCTGGCAAGGGCACAGCAGTAGCTGCAGCTGCCACAGGACTCAGCCCCACCATGGGGCCATTGTGGTACTCTGCACAGTCCCATGGTCTTGGAGCGTTGGGGAGTAGGATGGTCGGGACAGATGGAGACGAAAGATTTCTGAAGCCAGGTCGTGGAACTTGCCGTTTATTGCAGAGGGTCTGGGTGCCAGGGCCCTACTTGGAGCTGCCAGTCACAGCTCAGAGCAGGCCCAAGGGAAGAGAGGGGTAGAGAGAATGGGAAGGAAAGAGAGTAAAAGAGTAAGAGAGTAAAAGGGTGAGAATGCAAAAGCATAAGAGAGTGAGGTTCCTGTTACAATACAATAAATCTTCTTCTGTGTTGAATATTCTATTTCTCACTAACCAATCTAGTACAATATACCAATCCTATAGCACTTATATACAGCCTATAAGAATCATTACATTACCATACTGTGTTACATTTTAAACCCTAAGAACTCCTCTTTGGGCGCCTTCTGCCAAGCTGGCAGGGTCTGCTCTTACCCATGGACCTGTCTGCAAGCAGAGGGTATTGTTTCATCAAAAGGGGATTACCTTCAGTCTGGCCACACTATTGTTTCCAGTTTTTTAGCAACTAAGGTATCTCAAAGCCTGTTTTCATTTTGATCTCTCTTATAGTTTCTATATTCGCAAATCTTTTGCCAGACAATCATATTTATAAGCCATTCCTGTTTCATCTTTCCCAACACCATGGAACCAAGGAAACCATTTTGACACTGCAAGGCCTCATGGAAGCAAGGGGCCATTGTGCCCAAAAGGACCCAGAGAGACCACTGTGATATCACTGGACTTGCAGAAGAAAAGATCTGTTGTGGTACTACGGGGCCTCATGGAACCAAAGGGCAATTGTGATGCTGCAGGGCCCCAAGGATCCAAGAACATGGAAAAGTTATGGTTGGCTTGGCTTAACTGGTCCATCTGACCTTGTGCATGTTGATGGTTGCTTCTCATCTGCCCCTGAAGCCCTGGAGTTCTGTGCTTTCCTTCCTGTGAGAAAGACCTCTCCTCTTCCTCAAGAGGTTCATGGCTGAAATTGGGATTCTACGTCCAAATTCAATTATATCGAAAGATGACTCCTGTATGAAACCTGCCAGAACAGACAGCTCTGGATGGCCTTGGCATCTTGGGGGCCACATCTCATCAGACTTCAAAACACTGGAGGGATGTGCTTTTCTTTCCATGGGAAAATCATCTTTCAAGTGCAGGTGTCCATAGCCAAAATTGGGAATCTGCCTCCAAAATTCCTTATATCCAAGGATAGCTCCCAGGTCTGTCTAAGTTCACTTGGCTTTGTGAGGGCCAGCTCTCATCTGCCTGTGAAACACTAGGGCTCTGTACTTTCCTTCCTATGGAAAAGAACTGTCCTTCTTGTTCAGGTGCCCACGGACAAAACTGGAATTTGGCCTCCCAAATTCCATTTAAAAAAGGATTGCTCCCAGACAAAAGCTGCCAAGACAGACAGGTCTGGCTGGCCTTGGCCTCCTTGGGGCTGCCTCTAATCAGCCTTTGAAACACTGGGGCTCTGTGTATTCCTTCCTGTAGAAAAGAACCATCCTTCTTGTCCAGGCACCCATGGCCTCAAGCACATGAGCACTGTACAGGGACAGAGGAGCTCTGTTCCCAGTGGGGTGGAGACTGAGGACAGCAGAGGAGAGCCCAGGAAGGGACTGAAGGATGGTTTCAGTGATAGTAGATCCTTTTGACATAAAAGAAAAAGGCAGAAAAAAAAATAATAAAAATGGCAGCTGGGGAGGTCCAGACTGGACAGCAGGAGAAAGAAATTTCTGTCCCAGGGCAGGGCTCTGGTCCAGCACCAGAAGGAGTCTGGGTCAGCCCAAGGCTTTGTGTGGGCAGGCAGAGGCAGGCAGAGGCAGGCGGGAGGCAGGGCTGTAAGCAAAGGAAGGGGCCAGCCAGGTGGGGCAGCCGGGGGATGAGTTTTACAACATGGCTTATGTGGTCCAAGACCTATTCCACGTTGCCAAAAGATGGCTGCATCTTTTGGGAGATATTTAGTTTGCCAACAAACCTGTCAATAACTGTAACAAGGTGACCAGGAGAGCTTCACATCAGACTGTGTCAGTAGTTTGGTTCCACTGAAGGACAGAAGTTTATTCAGTATTGTTTTCATTTTGAAAGAAAGAGCAGTGATACTGGAGTCTTCTGTAGCAGGGGACATGGTATGCCATATGGAACATGTGGACCATGGTAAAAGGTGTTAAATAAATAAATAAAATACATTAAATTGTCGTGGGGTGACAGCCTTGATCCCAATATCGTGTGTTGTGTCTGGCAGCTGTGCCTTTTCTCTCTTCCCCCCCCGCCGGCCGTCTTGCTGCGGCGGGGCGGGGAAGAAAGGAGGAAGTGTGACCGGGCACTTTCGCTTTTGGCTTTTGGCTGCTTGGCTTGGCTAGCCACTTGCTTGCTTGCTTTCTGCTTTCTGCGCTGTTTTTTTTTTCCTTTTCTTTTGTTCCCTCTTTCTTACCCTCCCCTGAAGATACTGGACCAACTCGGGACCTGACCAGAGACGTCCAGGACGCCCCTGGAGTCTGCGAGAGAAGCTCTGCGCCCTCCAAAACACTGCCTGGTTTCTTTTCTTTTCTTGTGTTGGGGAGTGTTCTTTTGTTACTTGTTAATAAATAGGTTTCGTTTTCCACTATGATCCTCCGAGGAATTCCTTCCCGAACCCGGTATTGGGGGAGGGGTGGTTGGAGGTTTGTTTTGTTTTGGGGGGCTCCCTTTTGGAGATTTCCCCTAATTTGTCCTAAACCAGGACAGTATATTTTTTGGTGCGTTGGCCAGGAAACGGAGGCCAAAGACAGTGGAAAAAACCCTATAACAATAATATTTTGGTTTTGGTTCTTTTGTGGGCATATTGGTAATTCATAATGTCATTTGGAGTGGAAGCTTGCCGGTATTTCTGGTCCCTAGGGGTTTTTGAAGTTTTAATACTTTTGTGGTCCCTAGGGTAATTTCCTTACCCAAAAATAGCTCTGGTGTTGTCCTTAATAAGTAGCTTTTGTAAGCGGGGGGCACTAGCCAGAACAGTCATTGTGCTGGTCTTATGGGTGATGATGTGTCGGATAAAAATTCTGGACTTTGTTTCAGGAATGTATGGATTGTTGTTATGGCTGTGTACTCAGTTTGTTTGGGGAGAAGAAGGGGAAGGGACTTTTCAGCCTTTGTCTTCCTTCTTCTCCTCCAAATTGTTGACATCTCTATTAGAAAATACTGAATTTCCCCTGAGTTTAAAAGAAACCATCTTTCTGGCATTTAATTTATTAAGCCTGTTCTATACTGTCTGGAGTGTATATAAAATGAAAGCTGAGATTTCTATAGGGGTTAGAGAGACTCCTGATTTAGGAGTAAAACAAAGCAGGAAAAATCTTGACTGGAGTGGGAAATGGGAGGATATGGGCCAGACTTTAAAGGAATTTTCTGATCCTATAGACTGGGACTTTCCATCTGATCAAATTCAGAACCCAGTCGAGGTGGCAAAGTATTTGAGGGAGAAGTGCCATGGTAATACTAAGGAAGAAAGGATTACTGCAGTGAGCTGGGCCTTGGCGTTTGTTTACCGTACTCTGCTAGATACTGTGGAGCAGCAGATAGCAGAAAGGGAACAGGGAGATAAGTTAGTTACTATCCCAGTGACCCAGGCTGCAGCTAACATCCCAGGCTCCAGGCTAGCAGCTGAATCAGACAATAGGCCCCAACCCATGGCTGTTGCAGCTAATACAAGAGGTGGAAAGTGTAAAGGCAAGACCGATCGAAAGGTGGAGGATGATGAGGATGATGCGACCGATCGAAAGGTGAAGGATGATAATGATGATGCAGGAGAAGGACCCTCACCAAAATCAGAGGCCACATCAAGGGGCACAGAATCTGGAGCTAATATTGACTCCTTTTCTCTGAAGGACCTCAGAGGCCTAAGAAAGGATTACAGATGACAACCTGACGAATCTATAATTAGTTGGTTAGTCCGCCTTTGGGATGCTGCAGGGGAGGTTACAATTTTGGATGGTACTGAAGCCATGCATTTGGGATCCCTGTCACATGATCCTGTCATCGATCAAGGTATGATGAGGGGGGCTAACCCTCACAGCCTCTGGGAACGGGTCCTAAGAAGCGTAGCAGAATGATACCTGTGTGCGGATGATCTCTATATACAGCAGACACGGTGGAAGACCATAGAACAGGGGATCCAACGCCTGAGAGAGATGGCGGTGGCAGAGCTCATTTTCTCAGATGATACAACAACTAGGAATCCGGACCTTGTACCATTCACACCTATAATGTGGAGGAAACTTGTGCGACTTGGGCCACCTGAATACGCTTCTGCCCTAGCAATAATGAAGCGGGATGATACATATGAGACTGTGCTCGATATGGCAAAGAAGCTTCGTGCGTATGCAGATGCTGTGCATGGCCCAACTCATGCCAGAATTGCAGCAGTGGAAACCCGACTGCAGAAACTAGAGGACAAAATAGAGGAGAATCATAAGAAACTCCGGGAAGAGATTAAGGAGGACCTTATTCAAATCTCAGCTGTACAAATTAGAGGCCCTGGTATCCAATGCTGGCGCTCCTTTGATGGGGAGAGAAGGTACATCCCACAGGCTGAGTTATGGGTTTTTCTGCGTGAGTCTGGAGAAGACATGAGGAGATGGGATGGAAAACCCACCACTGCTTTGGCACAACGGGTGCGTGATTTGAAGGAAAGAGGAAGTATTGTTGGAAAAGAAATGAAATTTAGCAAAATATTTAATTATAGTGAGTTGTGTGTGAATTGGTTTGTTAAAAAGTAGTTTTGTAGCTGTTGAAAGTGTGTGTTGGGTTTTGTGTGTTACCTAGCAGGTAGTCTTAGGGATTTAATAAATAATTAAACTAGTGCAGGAAAGTAAGAATGCTAACCTCTCTGGAGGCAGCATACAATGCTCTTAGAATAAGATAAGCAGAGGATTAATGATCTTGTTTGTGAACCAAGGAATGTATCACAAGGGGTCTGTGACCAGGCAAGGGGAACGGAGGACTGTTTCTTGGAGGCTAGGCAAGGGGAACGGGAAACTGTTTCTTGGAGACTTTGTTGTGAATCTCATGTATAAGAGGGAAGCACCCATACGTGAATTTTGGGGGTTCGGACTTTAGGGACGTGAGTCCCCCAGTTCCCCAGGCCCTTAATAAAGCACCCACAAAACTTATCCGAGTTTTGTTTCATTTATCAATCGGGCAACAGTTTTCTGGCGACCGCGGCAGGACTCCGAGGGCTGCTGGGGCGGTTCGCGTCCCAATCCACTCCAAGCCGGCACCGAGCACTTCTCAGGCAGTAATCGGTCGTGCCTGACACCCCGCGCCTGTCGGACAAACTGCATTAAGGTAAGCCCGAAGGTGCTTTATATTGGAAAAAAAGGTGATAATTGGATTTGGATTTGGTGGTTGGTAAAAAGCCTAGGCTCCGGCCATAAGACGTCTAAGGACGCAGGACCAGAACTCGCCTCCTGTTTTTTTAGGAAGGACGGCGAGAAGGTATATTGGTTTAAGGTATATTGGTTTATTGGGATTAATAGTGGAATTAAAGGTTGTAATATGATGTCTTTTAAAACTTTAAAACCTTAGTACAAGCCAATGGTAAAATACCTGGAAATACACCATTAGGTTGTATATTGAAACGGTGGAAAAGTGAAGGGTATTATCAAGAATTGGATAAAAGTAAAATGATAGATTATTGTAATCATTGGTGGCCTGAATATGAGATTGGGGAAGTGGGATGGCCGGTGAATGGTACACTGGAATTGGGGATAATGGAATCTTTGATGCAATTTTTAAGGAAAAATGAGAAATGGGATGAAATACCATATTTGGATTTGTTTTTCGTTTTATATCGGAAAGAGGAATGGCAAAAGGAATGCGGTATTTTTGTTTTAGAAGTGAGTGATGAAAGGGAGGGTGTTGGATGTAAAGAAAGAAAGGAGCGTAATTTGTATCCTTCAATCGAGGAAGATTTGTCTTATTGTATAGCACCTCCAAGGGTTCCGGTTGCTCCTAATGTGCCCCCTGCTCCCCCTGAGGATATAGCTATAAAAACGGGATCTAGTGAGAGTGATAGTGATGGTGGTGATGGTAAAAAGGATGAGTGTGTTAAAAGAACTCCGTTAGCAGGATGGACTCGCAAGGGAAGAAAGGGGCAGAAGGGGCCACAGTTAATTGCGCTGTTAAGGGAAGGTGTGGGACCACAGGGAGAAAGGATACTTATAAAGGTGCCTTTCTCCCCAGGGGATTTGGTAATATGGAAGCAATCAGCGGGGAGTTATTGGGAGGTTCCTGAAAGGGTGGCAAGGGTGGTTAAAATGATAATAAAGACTCAGAATCCGGACTGGAATGATTTACAGGTATTATTAGATACTATAATGGATTCCACAGAAAAGGAAATGGTTATTAGAGCCACTAGAGAAAAGGCTGGAGGTAGCGTGGAAGGTATACAACAACAGGGAAAAAGAAACTGCAAGAAGACAACAAGCTAGTATTCTGGTTGTAATGCAACAGACAGGGGCAGGAGGAAGACCCATTAGGGGTCGAGGTCTGGGAGGAGCTAATCACGGACAGAGGGGGTTGCCAAGAGGTCGGGGAGGATTTGGGTTTGCACCTAACATGGGGAGGTTGGATCCAAACCAGTGTGCATTTTGCCGACAATTGGGACACTGGAAAAATGAATGCCCGGTTAGAGGAGGTATGGGCATGGGAAACATGGGATTAAGGACAGGTCCAATGGGGAATGCTCCTGTGGGAGGATTCACGGGAGGACCAGCAGAAGTCGCTCAAGCACTAGTTTTGGGAAACTATCAGAATCAAAGCTAACTAGAAAAGGATTTGAGGGTAGTTTTAGAAATAGATGGAAAGGATCAAGAATTTATGGTAGACACTGGAGCTACTTATTCTGTACTCAATAGACGATTGAGACCTTTGAGTGACACAACGGTATAGGTGGTGGGGGCAACAGGGAAGCTAGAGGAACAACCATTTCTACAACCTTTAAATCTTAGGTTTGGGGGGAAGGAATTAGATCACCAATTTTTGTATATGCCAAACTGCCCCACACCCCTTCTTGGAAGAGACCTGTTGTCCCGACTTAATGTGAAAATAATATTTGAAGGGAGAAGGGTGAAATTGGAAATACCTGAGGAACAAATAGCAGGCATTTTTGTGATCAAGGAAGTGGATGTCTCTCCTATTCTAGAAGAAATTGAGCAGGCTGTAGTACCCTGGGTATGGGAGTCAAGGGTCCCTGGAAAATCTAAAGCTGCACAGCCAGTAAAGGTGGAACTAAAGGAAGGGGCCCAACCAGTGAGGATAAAGCAATACCCCTTGAAGCTTGAGGCAAGGAGGGGAGTAGCCCCGTTAATGAAACAATTTTTGGCTCAAGGAATATTACAGGAATGTGAATCGGAGTATAATACTCCAATTTTTCCAGTAAAGAAACCTAATGGTAAGTACCGTTTGGTACAGGACTTGAGGGCTATAATTGAAATAGTGAAAGACATACATCCAGTTGTTGCTAATCCTTATACCTTGTTAACATCTGTATCAGAGAAGTTTAAATGGTTCTCAGTGATTGACCTTAAAGATGCCTTCTTCTGCATCCCACTGGCAATAGAGAGTAGGAAATATTTTGCCTTCGAGTGGGAGAGTCCTGATTTTGGGAGAAAGAAGCAGCTTATGTGGACGAGACTCCCACAGGGATTTAAATGCTCCCCTACTATTTTTGGAAACCAACTGGCCAAGGAGGTGGAGGAATGGAAGATAACCCAGGTAACAATATCCCCATCCTTGTATGTAGTCCTGCAGTACGTGGACGACATTTTTCTGGCTACTAAGGAAAGGGAAATGTGTGTGGAATTAACAATTAAATTACTCAACATGCTTGGCCAAGCAGGGTATCGGGTTTCTAAGGAAAAAGCTCAATTGGTCAAAAATAGCGTTATTTACCTCGGTTGTGAGATCACACAAGGGCAGAGACGTTTGGGAGTAAACCGAATAGAGGCAATATGTGCTATTCCTTTGCCTCGTAACCATCAGGAATTGAGATCTTTTCTAGGAATGGTGGGATGGTGTTGACTGTGGATCATGAATTTCGGTCTCCTAGCCAAGCCACTATATGAGGCCTTGAAGCAGCATCGGTTGGAGTGGACGACACAGCAAAAGAAGGCCTTCCAGGAATTGAAGCAGTCACTAAAGGAGGCCCCAGCCCTAGGACTCCCTGACGTGACCAAGGAATTCCAGTTGTATGTGAATGAGAGGCAAAAACTGGCATTGGGGGTCCTCACCCAGAAGGTGGGATCCTGGAAGAGGCCAGTGGGATACTTCTCTAAACAACTGGATTCGGTAAGTTCCGGGTGGCCCTCATGTTTACGAGCCGTGGTGGCAACAATAATTCTTATTCAAGAGGCCCGGAAATTGACTTTGGGGGCAAAAATGAAAGTGTTTGTTCCCCATATGGTCACGGCCGTTTTGGAGCAAAAGTGGGGTCACTGGCTATCATCCAGTCGAATGTTGCAATACCAGGCCATCCTGAGAGAACAGGATGATATTGAAATAAGGACTACTAATCATGTTAATCCAGCAGAGTTTTTATGCAGTGACCAGGAAGCTGGGGGACTGGTGCATGATTGCGTAGAGGTAATTGAACAAGTATATGCCAGCAGACCCGACCTAAAGGATGAACCATTGGAAGAACCTGAATGGGAACTATACACTGATGGATCCAGTTTTGTCGAGAATGGGACTCGCTATGCCGGGTATGCAGTAGTAACATTGGATCAGGTAATAGAAGCAAAGGCTTTGTTACCTGGAACTTCGGCCCAGAAGGCAGAGGTGATTGGACTCACCAGAGCCCTGTATTTGAGCAAGGACAAAAGGGTTAATATCTGGACAGATTCTAAATATGCCTTTGGTGTGGTTCATGTACATGGGGCGTTATGGAAAGAAAGGGGGCTTTTGAATTCACAGGGAACCAACATCAAGCACCGGGAAGAAGTGCTACAGCTACTGGATGTGGTACACAGTCCCAAAGCAGTTGCAGTAATGCATGTTAGAGGACATCAGACTGCGGAAGGAGACGTTTACAGAGGAAATCGATTTGCTGATGTTACAGCACAGCAAGTGGCACGGGAAATATGGACTCAAATGGCATTTGTACCGGTAAGAACAAATCCGGCTACCCCATACCTGAATCAGGAGCCCAAATATTCAATAGAAGATGGAAAACTAATAAACTTGCTAGGGGCACAGAGGAATCAACTTGGGTGGTACGTTACACCAATGGGACAAATAGTGGTACCTACCCGCATAATGAAATTTCTTTTGGAATCAGAACATAATAAATGTCATTGAGGGGCAGAAGTATTGGTAAAATTTTTGAAGAATGAGATAATCTCTAATCAGATGTTAACAATGGCAAAAAGAGTTAATGCAATGTGCCCAGTATGTTTGAAAAATAATCCAGTAGTTAGGAGACAAATACAAATGGGAAAGTTGCAAGTCAGGCCACAACCAGGAGATTACTGGCAAGTTGATTTTTCTGAACTGGCTAGGGCACAGGGATACAGATACTTGTTAGTGTACGTATGTACGTTCTCAGGGTGGCCGGAAGCTTTTCCATGTAGAACTAATCAGGCTAAGGAGGTGGTAAAAACCTTGTTAAAAGAAATAATACCAAGATTTGGAGTACCTTTAGGATTGTCATCAGATAGGGGTCCACATTTTATAGCCGGGGTAGTGCAGGAATTAGCACGAATGTTAGATATAACCTGGAATTTGCATACCCCCTGGAGACCTCAGTCTAGTGGGAAGGTGGAAAGGATGAATCAAACCCTGAAAGGACAAATCCAAAAGATTTGCCAGGAAGCTAAACTGCACTGGCCTCAAGCTTTGCCTTTGGCCCTACTCAGGATTTGAATTAAAACAAGGGAAAAGGTAGGCGTAAGTCCATATGAGATATTATATGGCAAACCATATCATGCAACTGTATTAAAAGGGGAGGTACATGTGAGTGGGGACCAGGTGATTGCAGAGTATGTTATGTCACTTAATAAGATCTTGAATTCTTTATGAAATACGTTACAGTGGAATAGACCGCTCACGCTGGAGTATTCTGTCCACGACATCCAGCCTGGGGACCAGGTGTACGACAAGAAGTGGATCACGGATCTGCTACGGGAATCATGGAGCGGACCCCACCAGGTGATGATAACGACCTACACGGCGGTGAAGGTCCAGGGGATGGATGCTTGGATCCATTACACCAGGGTAAAGAAGGCACCGTTCCAATGGGAAACCCAGATAGTGTCTCCAACCCGGATGATCATCTGCGCAAAGCCGCCTTCTTAATTATACTACTGCTAGTGATCATGAGACTAGTACCCGTTCAAGGGTCTACTCTAGTACAGGTTGAAGAAACAAAGGTTACAGTCAAGGAAGGGATGGATGTTCAATTAACTTGTGTTATCTTTGACAGCCAGAGAGTTGAGGCTGGTGAAGTTATTGCAATATGGCAATGGGGGGCTGAAAGAAGCCGAGGCAAGATAGGAGTCGGTTGGGATCAGGATAAACAACATGGAAACACGGTACTGAATCTTACCAAGGTAACCACAAATGACACGGGAGAATATACATGTTTGGTCAAAATACGGGATAGTTTTGATTACAAAAGAGTGAGTATGAGGGTTTTTGCCATGGACAGGGGATCGTGCTGAAAACATAAAGGTTAATCCAGTATCAATGGCAGTGGACATGTGGGATGGGCCACCCCTCAGAATAAATTGTTCCTTCCTAGTAAGATCAAGATATCAAAGGAACCTTCGGGACAAATGGTGGAAGCAAAAAAGGGAACTGACCTGGGACAGAATAGAGGACGGGACCAGTTGGTGGGAGAAGGAAGGTAAAGGTTGTGGGTGGTGGAAATGTCACTAATCCTGGACTAGGAAATGCATGGTGGAGGCATGACAGAATGATGTTATCCTTACAGAGACATGGTAGAAGGAATAGACAGGAGGCTAATGATACAACAGAATGAAATGCTGAGCAGGAAAACTTAGTGGTAGGATTAATTAGAGGTTTTGGGATCATGCAGAACGTGACTAAAATAACAGCTTGCCTGCCATTACCACAGGCTGCAGGTGAAACAATTCCCTGGGGAATAATACCGGTAACCAAAATGCCTGAAACATTCAAGAATGTTTCATGGTCCTGCCAGTCAGTTCCCAAACCAGTAGATGTATGGAGGGATTTGTGTATGACCATTCGGGCTATGACTAGAGAGGAATGTGAAAAGAAATCCAATCATTATGGTTGGATTTAAAATACCAGGAGGTGTTTAATTGCAACCCCAATAGATGAGCCATGCAATACAGTACGAATAAGAATGAAATCCCAACGAAATGAGATGAGTTGCCAGAATGTCACACAGAATTTTGACACCTGGAATAGTTGGAATACATTATGGGGACCTAGTGTTTTGGAACACTATAATTACCTTGGGGAAGTACAGTGGTGCATCCAGTGGTCAGGAGTAAAGAATCAGTCACATTATAGGGCCCTCATCACGTCTACATCTTCCCGAGAGTTCAGACCGCAGAAAGAGGATTGGAATTGTACTGAGGTTTTTACATGTGATACACCGGAAGACTGAATCGGATTGGTACCGGTGAAAATGGCATTAAATTGGGGATGCGAGTGTAGGAGGTATGATCACACGGTTAGCA
Source organism: Melospiza georgiana (assembly GCF_028018845.1). Lineage (NCBI taxonomy): Eukaryota > Metazoa > Chordata > Aves > Passeriformes > Passerellidae > Melospiza > Melospiza georgiana. The sequence continues at coordinate 6,766,982 of NC_080457.1, read as the reverse complement.
GAGAGTCCATGGATGGACCTATAGATTGCAGATATACTACTGTGCATAGCCCTAGAAATCTAGTCTGGGTGTTGGGACACGGACAGTGGACCACACATTTACCTCTAGATGGATCAGTAACACAAATCACCCTAGGGGTTCCCACATTGTGTCCATACTGGAAACAGAATAGATTGATCCAAAGGAAAGGACTCAAAAAGAGGGGAGAATCCCTAGAGGAGCAGTGGCATGAACCTGGCTCAGGAGTGCAATTTGGATGGATATTAGAGTCATTATTCCCTCCAGCAGTGACATATCAAAACAGGGAAATGCTCAACAACTTGTTAGGACAGACAGAAAGGTTGGCAGCAGCTACTAAGAAGGGATTTAAAGATCTAAATTTGCAATTGCAAGCTACATCAAGAATGACCCTACAAAACAGAATGGCATTGGATTTGCTACAGTTAAAAGAGCATGGAGTTTGTGGTTACCTGAGTAGGAGAATAGATCATTGCTGTGTACACATTCCAAACGTTACACTTGAAGTTGAGAAAGATATTTCTCAACTGGCAGAAGTGGAAACAAAAACCAAGGAAATTGAAAGGGAAGCACAGCATAATTGTATAGGAGCAGTATTTGATTCTTTGGGGCTTCACCTGTCTGGCTGGATTATGTCTACTATACAGTATGTACTAATGTTTTTAGTATTTTTAGTGACTATATGGATTGTATATAGATGCCTCTTAGGTGTGATCGAAAAGGAAAAGAGGCGATCTCTCCGGTTGCTGAAGGCGATGACCCGTGGGAGGCAGAATGAAGAACACTCCCCACCTCGTTATGAAGATGTTACTGTCAATACTGTTGATTGAGCATCCTTGCAGCAGGACTGAAGGATGCTCAAAAGGGGGGAAATGTTGGAAAAGAAATGAAATTTAGCAAAATATTTAATTATAGTGAGTTGTGTGTGAATTGGTTTGTTAAAAAGTAGTTTTGTAGCCATTGAAAGTGTGTGTTGGGTTTTGTGTGTTACCTAGCAGGTAGTCTTAGGGATTTAATAAATAATTAAACTAGTGCAGGAAAGTAAGAATGCTAACCTCTCTGGAGGCAGCATACAATGCTCTTAGAATAAGATAAGCAGAGGATTAATGATCTTGTTTGTGAACCAAGGAATGTATCACAAGGGGTCTGTGACCAGGCAAGGGGAACGGAGGACTGTTTCTTGGAGGCTAGGCAAGGGAAACTGTTTCTTGGAGACTTTGTTGTGAATCTCATGTATAAGAGGGAAGCACCCATACGTGAATTTGGGGGCTCGGACTTTAGGGACGTGAGTCCCCCAGTTCCCCAGGCCCTTAATAAAGCACCCACAAAACTTATCCGAGTTTTGTGTCATTTATCAATCAGGCAACAGTATCACGAAAAAGAGAGCAGCTCCGGTCGCTCGTAGCCAAGATGTTAAGTATGATGATGACGATGACATGTCCGATCCCCTTGAAGGAACTTCTAAGGCATACGCCCAAGGAAAGAAGGACAATCTGGCTTAGAGGGGCCCTGCCTCCAGTCAGGAAGAGGCACAGGAAAACCGGGTTTTTTGGAAGGCGTGGATCAGATGGCCTGGCACATCAGAGCCACAAGACTATGAAGCATTGGTTTACACTGGATCACAGTGTACCTTAATGCCATCGGAACACGTGGGGACAGAACCTGTTTCCATTGCTGGAGTGACGGGGGATCACAACAGTAGACTTTGTTGGAAGCTGAGGTGAACTTGACTGGGAAGGAGTGGCAGGAACATCCGATTGTGACTGGTCCAGAGGCTCCGTGTGTTTTGGGCATAGACTTCCCATCGGAATTGCTATTACAAAGATCGCAAGGGATTCAGGTGGGCTTTTGGAATTGCTGCAGTGGAGATAGAGGGTATTAAACAATTGAAGACCTTGTCTGGACTATCAGAGAACCCATCTGTGGTAGGACTCTTGAAAGTAGAGGAGCAACGAGTGCCAATTGCCACCTCAACAGTGCACCACAGGCAGTACAGGACGAATCGAGATGCCGCGATCCCCATCCACAAGATGATCCGAGAGCTGGAGAGCCAGGGGGTGGTCAGTAAAACCCACTCACCCTTTAACAGCCCTATCTGGCCCGTGCGAATATCTGACGGAGAATGGAGATTGACTGTGGACTATCGTGCCTTGAATGAAGTGACTCCACCACTGAGTGCAGCTGTACCGGACATACTGGAACTGCACTACGAGCTGGAGTCCAAGGCAGCCAAGTGGTACGCGACCATCGATATTGCTAACGCGTTTTTCTCCATCCCTCTGGCAGCAGAATGCAGGCCTCAGTTTGCTTTTACATGGAGGGGAGTGGAGTATACCTGGAACCGACTGCCCCAGGGGTGGAAACACAGTCCTACCATCTGTCACGGACTGATCCAGGCTGCACTAGAACAGGGTGAGGCTCCAGAACATTTACAATATATTGATGATATCATTGTTTGGGGGAACACGGCAATAAAAGTATTCGAGAAAGGAGAGAAGATAATTCATATTCTCCTGGAAGCCGGATTTGCCATTAAGAAGAGCCAAGTAAAGGGACCTGCCCGAGAAATTCAGTTCTTGGGGGTGAAGTGGCAAGACGGACGGCGTCAGATTCCTGCAGATGTTATTAACAAAATCACTGCTATGTCCCCACCAACTGATAAGAAGGAAACACAAGCTTTCTTAGGTGCTATAGGTTTCTGGAGGATGCACATCCCTGAGTATAGTCAGATTGTGAGACCCCTTTATCTGGTTACCCGCAAGAAGAACGACTTCCATTGGGGCCCTGAGCAGCAACAAGCTTTCGTCCAGATCAAGCAGGAGATCGCTCATGCTGTAGCCCTTGGTCCAGTCAGGACGGGACCAGATGTGAAGAACGTGCTCTACTCTGCAGCCGGGAGCCATGGTCTGTCCTGGAGCCTTTGGCAAAAGCTGCCTGGCGAGACCCGAGGCCGACCATTGGGATTTTGGTGTTGGAGCTACAGGGGGTCTGAAGATAACTATACTCCAACAGAATGGGAAATCTTGGCCGCCTATGAAGGAGTCCAAGCTGCCTCGGAGGTGATTGGTACAGAGGCACTCCTTCTGGCACCCCGACTACGGGTGCTGGGATGCATGTTCAGAGGAAAGGTTCCCTCTACCAACCATGCCACCAGTGTTACTTGGAATAAGTGGATTGCCCTCATTATGCAGCACGCTCGAATTGGGAAGTTAAATCGCCCTGGGATTCTGGAAATAATTACAAATTGGCCCGAAGGTGAAAGCTTTAGTGTCGCAGATGAGGAACAAGAGCCAGTGACCCGGGTTGAGGAAGCTCCGCCATACAATCAATTGCCAGTAGAAGAAACATGTTACGCACTATTCACTGATGGTTCTTGTCGCGTCATAGGGATGAAACGGAGGTGGAAAGCAGCTGTATGGAGTCCCACTCGACGGGTTGCAGAGGCTACTGAAGGAGAGGATGAATCCAGTCAATTTGCTGAAATCAAAGCTATTCAACTGGCCCTAGGTATTGCAGAGAGAGAGAAGTGGCCAAGGCTCTATTTGTATACCGATTCTTGGATGGCAGCCAACGCTCTATGGGGATGGCTGAAGAGATTGAAAGAGGCCAACTGGCAGCGCAGAGGAAAACCAATTTGAGCTGCAGAAGAGTGGAAAGATATCGCTACTCGGTTAGAGAAGTTACCTGTGAAGGTTCACCATGTAGGTGCCCATGTCCCCAGAAGTAGAGCTAATGAAGAGCAGCAAAACAACCAGCAAGTCCATCAGGCTGCAAAGATAGGGGAGTTGAAGATAGATCTCGACTGGGAGCATAAGGGAGAGTTATTCTTAGCATGATGGGCCCATGATGCCTCAGGCCACCAGGGTAGAGATGCCACCTATAAGTGGGCACGAGACCGAGGGGTGGATCTAACCATGGACAGTATCTCTCAGGTTATTCGTGACTGTGAGACGTGCGCTGCCATCAAGCAGGCCAAGCGGGTGAAGCCCCTCTGGTATGGGGGGCGGTGGTCTAAGTACAAATACGGGGAGGCCTGGCAGATTGATTACATCACACTGCCTCAAACCCGCCAAGGCAAGCGCTATGTACTAACCATGGTAGAAGCCACCACGGGATGGTTGGAAACCTACCCTGTGTCTCATGCTACAGCCCATAACACTATCTTGGGCCTTGAAAAGCACGTCCTTTGGAGGCACGGTACTCCCGAGAGAATTGAGTCGGATAATGGAACTCATTTTAAAAACAATCTTATTAATACTTGGGCTAGGGAACATGGCATCGAGTGGGTATACCATATCCCCTATCATGCACCAGCTGCAGGGAAAGTGGAAAGGTACAATGGATTGTTAAAAACCACCTTAAAAGCATTGGGTGGGGGGTCTTTAAAAAACTGGGAGCAGCATTTGGCAAAGGCTACCTGGTTAGTTAACACTCGAGGTTCCACCAACCGAGCGGGTCCTGCTCAGTCTGAGCTCCTTAATATAGTAGATGGGGATAAAGCCCCAGTGGCCCATGTCAGAGGTTTGTTGGGAAAGACAGTATGGATCAACCCTGCTTCAAGTACAGACAAACCCATCCATGGGATTGTCTTTGCTCAAGGACCAGGTTATACATGGTGGATAATGCAGAAAGATGGAACAACACGGTGTGTACCTCAGGGAGACCTGATTGTGGGATGAGACTCATATATGAATGTCATTGTTTGTTGAATGTGAGACAGAAGGAAACTGTAAGTGTCAAAGGTCTGAGCAAGTAAGATGAGAGGAATGCGTAAGTGTCAAAGGTGTGAGTAAGTGAAATGAAAGTTTTTTATTGTATGTTCACGATATGGGATAAGGGGTGGAGTGTCGTGGGGTGACAGCCTTTATCCCAATATCGTGTGTTGTGTCTGGCAGCTATGCCTTTTCTCTCTTCCCACCCCCCTCCACCCCGGCCGTCTTGCCGCGGCGGGGCGGGGAAGAGAGGAGGGAGTGTGACCAGGCACTTTCGCTTTTGGCTTCTGGCTGCTTGGCTTGGCTTGCCGCTGCTTGCTTGCTCCTGCCTCGGCCCCTAGCTGATAGTTTTTTGCTGCTTTCTGCTTTCTGCGCTGTTTTTTTCTTTTCTTTTGTTCCCTCTTTCTTACCCTCCCCTGAAGATACTGGACCAACTCCGGACCTGACCAGAGACGTCCAGGACGCCCCCGGAGTCTGCGAGAGAAGCTCCGCGCCCTCCACAATACAGCCTGGTTTCTTTTCTTTTCTTGTGTTGGGGAGTGTTCTTTTGTTACTTGTTAATAAATAGGTTTTGTTTTCCAATTTGCTCCTCCGAGGAATTCCTTCCCGAACCCGGTATTGGGGGAGGGGTGGTTGGAGTTTTGTTTTGTTTTGGGGGGCTCCCTTTTGGAGATTTCCTCTAATTTGTCCTAAACCAGGACATAAATTTAAAAATACATTTATAAATAAGTAAAAACATTCCCAGATGCTCCAGGAGAGCCTCAACCTCATGATCTGGGAAGAAAACTTATCACCAGGAGTCAGCAGAGTGGCTCTCCAGATGGCTTTGCAGAATGGCTGGTATTACTGCCTAGTGTTACAGGGTTAATATTGGGGTGCAAGGAAGCAGCATTTCTGAATTTCGCTAGACTTAATATGGAATGTTAGGGGAAGAACCAAAGAAGGAAAAGGGAGGGATCAAGGTGGTTTGGAGAGAAATAGACATAGGAAAATAGAGGAATAATACAATAAGTGGGGTCAGTCATGCTGACAGATGCTGACAAAAGCTGATCAGTGTGCTTGTAAGGCCCTGCCTTGCACCTGGTCCCTGCACTGTTCCACAGTACCCTGTTTCCTCATTGGACTCAATGTGTATTTTCTGACTGCTCTGCAGAGCCAGTGGGATCTGGTGGAGTCAGATGAAAAACCTTTTTGCACACTTGTCTGTGTGTATGAACATGTCTCTATGAGGTAGCTGAAAAGTTGAGTGTCCAAAGGCCAGATAAGGGGTGATCCATATGGTGTTGATAAAAGTACCGTTTATCAAGGTATACCATGATAACTTATCCTTTGGGGCTCACTAATCTAAAGATTTATAGAATGTCTTATGGATAGGCCTTAGTTACCCTTAATGACCCCTTTTTTCCTCTAAAAATACAAGTGACATCAGGTCAGTTATAATTTCACACATGAATTTCTTAAAATAGAAGAACCATAAGGCTGCAGAACAAAATGTCACTTCCCATTGTCCTCTTCAGTAATGTTTCAAGGTTCCAGAACAATAGTTGTATTGAAAAATGCATGGATTCTAACTTGGCCCCTTCCTGGAGTGCTATGGTCAAGAATTCCAATGCCTAAAATAATTCCTAATTATTTTTACGTTTGTATTACGTATTACACACAAAGAAGGACACTCTTCTTTTCAGAAAGGTCAGTTTCATTATAATGAAAACCACCAAAGGATAGTATAGGGACTTATGATCCTATATTTTCAGAAAAAAGGGATGAGAATTTATGTTTTGATTTTCTGTAGCCATCCGTGTGGACAACATTCCAGCTGCCAAGGTATGCGTCCAAAAGGTACAGGGGAACTTGTTCCCAGAGCCTGCAGGGACAGAGGCGCAGGGCAGGGACACCGTGGGACAGCCTGGGCTGCACAGGGCACAGGCATGTGTGAGAGTCTGTCTGAATTTTCCCTCATCTGCCTCACGATTGCCCTTGGGAGACCACTGAAGAGAAGACCCCCTCCTGTCTAGAATATCTGGCTCTGAAGGAAAAAAGTCACATGCCAACAAGGCCCTGAGACCTGAAATCTCAGTGTTGAGCTATTGTTTTCACAGGTGTGTTCGCTGTATGCTAAGAAGGGGGCACTGTGCCCCGTTTGCAACAATAGCAGCTCTGGAAGCTGTCCCACCTCTCGGCCTGGCTGGACTTCTGAGTTTCAGGTGGTCTCCCACAGAAGATCCTCATTTGTTTTACAACCACCGTGACAGACGGACTGAGATGTAAGAAGCCTCTCCATCAAGGACTGAGACATGAAACTCCTAAAAGGCCCCTCTGCTCCTTCCAAGGACTGGGACTGAAACCCCCAGCCTGGGGGAGGTGTGTGGGGAAGGCAAGCTGAACAAAGTGAGATGTTCGCCTGCAGGTTGTGACCACTGGAGCAAGAAAACCATGGCTCTCGCTTACTGCTGAGAACATAGACTACCTGTTACGTGTCTTCCCTATTGTACCTGTTTCCCCCCCTCACAATTTTCAATAATGAAAACCACTGAGTTAGCTAGAGCCTTTGAGATCTCCCCAGCTAGCAGGTGGACCCTCGACTGGACTGGACCAAAGGACTTCGTCTCTGCGTTGCTAGCTATATCCCCCCCCCTCTCCTCCCTCTTTCTCTCTTTTTCTTTTCCTTAATCCCTCTATTGCATTTTTCCTGTGGTTATTTCAATAAAACTGAATTTGTTTTGATTATCACTGCAAACCCCCTTGTATCATGTTGGTTTTTGCACTCTGAGATCACTCCTATGAACCATCAGGTCATCCATTCACTAGGATGGATCCTGACAGCATGTGCAGCAGCTGCAAGACAGCCCTGACAGAGCCAACTTGGGCAGCACTTTGGCCATGGCTGCTGGGCCTGGGCCTGAGACAGCAGCAGGAGACAAGTGACCCTTGCAGGCCTGGGGCCTCATTGCCTCCTTGTCCCTGCTCAGCAGCCTGGCAGGGGCCGCCCCATGCTCCTGCCCTTGCCATTGCACATCCCCACATGCCAGTGCCCATCCCGGGAAGAGCCCTGAGCAAGGAGGGAGGGACAGCATCTGCCTGGCCAGGGGCTGGGGCTCAGGCCTTTGCCCTTGGCATTCCTCAAACACATCCAGGTGTGCTCAGCACCAGAGACACCTTTGCCTTGTTTGTCCCCAGCTGTCACCACTGCCTCCAGTGTTCTGCTCTAACTGGAACCTGGGGACACTTTGCCAGTTGTGTCCCTCAGTGAGACCCATTAAAACTTCAAGAAACGATGGCGTTTCAAGTTAAGTTCTTCAGAAGTTTTCTGAACACTCTCTCAATGACTGAGTCTGATGTAAACAACACCAGATCCCCAAGAGGCTCATTAAAGTCCTTGTGCTGTGTCTGTGCTACTGAGCTTTAAAGGAACAGCTCTTCTCAGGGCTGGCTCCTCTCCCAGCCCAGCAGGGCTGAGGGCTCTGCCTGCAGGCACTGAGGGGACAGGAGCCAGGCAGAGACAGACTGAAGGCAATCAGGATTGGGAAGACATTGAGCTGAGACTTCACTTGGGAAGCATCTTCACAGCCTGTGCATGGTGAGTGTGTGGGTGCAGGGCAATGTCCCCTGTGCTCCTGGAGGGATCTCCTGAAGGCAGCACATCCCATAGCCTGGGGGATGTGTCAGGAGGACTCTCCCAGTCTCTCTGTGGCACAGGAGGAGGAGGAGGATGTGCTGCAGAGTGGGGCTGTCCAGGGCACCGTCAGAGGGACAGGGCAGGATGGCTCCTGCTGCCAGGGACGGCTGCAGGGGGTGAAGCTGGGGCTGCAGCTGGGGCTGCTCAGAGTGCCAGCTCATGCCCAGCTCATTTCTGATGGGACTTTTCATGAACTCATTCAGGGCTGAGGTTTCCTGCTTGGGTTTCTGCTTTCCTGAATCTGTGCTCCCACTTTTCCCTGGCTCAGCTTGGTGGCAAAGGAAACTCAGCTGTGCAGGGCAGAGCAGGGACTGAGACTCTTAAACCATCACCCTGAGGATTCCTGGGAACCTCAGCAAGTGCCTGCACCTGCTCAGCCTCCAAATCCATGCAGCATCACCTTTCCATGGTGCCCAGGCTGGGGGAGTTTTCTTTAATCCCTGCAGGGCCCAGAAGCTGCAGGGCAGGGCTGGCCCAGGGGCTGGGGTGGGCTCTGGCAGCTCTGGCAGGGAAGGAGCCCGGGGCCACAGGAGCAGCTCGGGCTGGGACAGCTCCAGCAGCAGAGCTGTGGACAGGGAGGGAGGGAGGCAGTGCTGAGGGAAGCCCTGCTGCAGGGCAGATGTGGCACCTGCCTGGCCTGCCCTGCAGGGCAGACACTGCCCTGAGCAGCACAGCTCTTGTGTCCCCTCGCAGCCAGCACAGCTCTCAGCCTGGGGGCTCGGGGCCCTCAGTCCCTCCTGGGCCGACAGAGCAGCCCCAGAGATGAAGGGCATCTCTGTGGCCATGTGCCCATTCCCTGCTGACCAGGGCCTGTGGGCCACTGTCCTGCCCTGCTGCTGCCTGGCAGGGGCTGGGCAGGGCTGGCCAGGGAAAGGCTATTCCTCAGGCCCAGCCCTCTCTCTCTCCTTGCCTTGCCCAGGTGCTGCTGGCATTGCTGAGGGGCTCTCTGCAATGGCAGTTCCAGCTGCAGGTCCAGGCCCAGCCCTTGGGCTCCTCCTGTGCAGGCTGAGCAGAGGAACGGGGTGTCCCAGCTCCCTGCGCCCAGGGAGCTCTGGGCAGGGCAGCCTGGGAGGCTGGCAATGAGCCCACCCTCCTGACTCTGGGAAAGGCAGGAGCCACTTGGTGTGCCAGGGATCCCTCATCTCTCAGCTGTGTCACCTAGCTGTCCAGGGTAACACTGGAGTGGATCTTAGAAAGGTGCAAGTGCAGAGCAGCTGGAACAGGAGAGAGGGACAGAGTAGCTCCCCTCAGTCTGCACTAAGCCTCAGACCATCCTTCCTGCCTCACTGGAGTCTCTGTTCTCTGCAGGTGCAGGAGAATTTCTCATTCTGCCTCCTGCAATCCTCATCCCTTAACCCAGGCAGCTCTTCTGCTTTAGGAGAAGATTCTTTCTCCAAGCCAAAAGACCAGGACTGGCCCCTGCCCTCACTGTTCCTCTGCACTGACTGCGGGTCAGGGCTGATTCCCAGGTGTCCTGCAGGTCAAGGTCCAGCTCCTCACATAACACTGGACAGCAGCAATCAGGGCTCCAGCAACAAAGGTGAAGGAAGATCTCCTAGACATGGACAAGGGGGAGGTGTTCAGTGGCAGGAAAGGGTCTGTGAGAAACAGCTTTGATTTTTCAGTGAGAAATCTCCCCCCAGTTGTCCCCTTTTTTTCTCCTTGAAAAGGTTCCAATGTCCAGAGGCAGCAAATGTCCAACAGTAGCTCCATCAGGCACTTCCTCCTGCTGGCATTGGCAGACACGCGGCAGCTGCAGCTCCTGCACTTCTGCCTCTTGCTGGGCATCTCCCTGGCTGCCCTCCTGGGCAATGGCCTCATCATCAGCGCCGTAGCCTGCGGCCACCACCAGCACACGCCCATGTTCTTCTTCCTGCTCAACCTGGCCCTCAGCGATCTGGGCTCCATCTGCACCACTGTCCCCAAAGCCATGCACAATTCCCTCTGGGACACCAGGGATATCTCCTACTCAGGATGTGCTGCACAGGTTTTCTTCTTTCTTTTTTTCATTTCAGCAGAGTTTTATCTCCTGACCATCATGTGCTATGACCGCTATGTCTCCATCTGCAAACCCCTGCACTACGGGACCCTCCTGGGAAGCAGAGCTTGTGCCCACATGGCAGCAGCTGCCTGGGCCAGTGGCTTTCTCAATGCTCTGCTGCACACGGCCAATACATTTTCGCTGCCCCTGTGCCATGGCAATGCCCTGGGCCAGTTCTTCTGTGAAATCCCCCAGATCCTCAAGCTGTCCTGCTCCAAATCCTACCTCAGGGAACTTGGAGTTTCTCTTTTCACTGCCTCCTTAGCTTTTGGCTGTTTTGTGTTCATTGTTTTCTCCTATGTGCAGATCTTCAGGGCTGTGCTGAGGATCCCCTCTGAGCAGGGACAGCACAAAGCCTTTTCCACCTGCCTCCCTCACCTTTCTGTGGTCTCCCTGTTTCTCAGCACTGCCATGTTTGCCTATCTGAAGCCCCCCTCCATCTCTTCCCGATCCCTGGATCTGACCCTGTCAGTTCTGTACTCGGTGGTGCCTCCAGCCCTGAACCCCCTCATCTACAGCCTGAGGAACCAGGAGCTCAAGGCTGCAGTGTGGACACTGATGAATGGATGGTTTCAGAAACATTAAACTGCTGGAAAATTTCTGTAAATCACTTTTAATAAAAGTAATCTCTGATATTACCTGGGTTTGGTGGTTGATTTCTTTTTGTCTTTCTTTTGTTTTAGTTTTTTATATTTGCAACAAAGGAAGGTCATTTTTTGTGACATTTCTTTTTTGTTTCTCTCCAAAATTCACTGTGGCCCCAGACTGCGTCCATGAGGAGCTCTGCTATCAGAGGCTTTAGATAGAATAAAGGCTTTCTGTAGAAGTCCATCTGAAAATCCTTCATTTTTTTCCTCACAATTGTCATGAGAAAAGACTACCAAAGGGTTAAAACTGCTGAACCAATTGGGAAAGAAAGTCTCCTGCTTATCTAGTGTGTTCACAAGTGATGTTTGTAGAACACGCCATGCTGTACTCGAAGGGGGCATGCTGCCCTTTTCTGGACAATTGGACTGGACTTTCTTCCAAACTCCTGACCTGGCTGGACTGAGCTCTGGAGTGGCTCCCTCCACCCTCCATGAGAAGACCCCTCTTGCCTGTCTTCAACCACCGTGATGGACCAACAGAGATGCGAATCCCCTCATCAAGGAACCAAGAACCCCTCTGGCACCCCTTTGGCACCCCCATGGCACCCCCATGGCACCCCCATGGCAACCCCTAGCAACCTCCTTCCAGAGACTGGGACTGTACTCCCTCCCAACTCAGGGAGGGGGAAAAACCTAACGTACCTGTGAGCATTTGGCCATGAAAACAATGGAACTGTCTCACCCCCTCCTCCTGCTCCTATTCTTCTCCCCTCCATGGAACCCTAATTTCAGCCACCCTTCCCCAACCAAGAACAGCGTATATATTGGGGTTCCGTTCGACTGTCCTTTGAGTACTCCCCAAGACGTGTACCAGCGAGTTTCGGCGGCAGGACCCCGAAGACATCACGTTTTGGTAGCTATACCCCATTCCCTGACCTTCTTTCCTCCCTTTTTCCTTGTCTTACCCTTCTCTTCCCCGGATCCCTTAACCAAACGCATATTTAGCTGTGGTTATAATCAATAAAATTGCACCTTGTTGATTTGTTTCTGCAAAACCCCTGTGCCTTTTGTTGGTTATATTTGCACCTAAAAATCATTTGTCACCCATTCATTTCGGGCGGACCTTCACACTCTCATAGCAAAGTTTTCACCAATGACCCCCCTTTTGTTGCCTTCTCTGGGGCTACACCAGCAATGTCTGTGTGCAGAGCTGGGGGCAGATCAGGGCTGGCCCAGTAGCTGTGCCCAGCAGCAACAGCAGCACTTGGTGTTGCCAGTGCTGCTGCCGTGGCCCTGCCCTGCTGCCCTGGTGGCCCTGGTGTTGCTGTAGGCCCTGAGTGCTCTCGGGGTCTACACCTGGGGGTGGCAGTGCCGGGGCTACAGCAGGGACAGGCCATGGACACTGCTGAGGCAGCACTGACACCTCAGGCCAGGGCCTGGGGGCTCCAGGCTCCTTGCCCAGGCTCTCTCAAGAACACACCCAGGCCAATGCTCAGCACAGAAAACCCCCGTGAGCAGCCCCAGACTGGCCGTGGGCAGGCTGGGGGCAAACAGCAAGGCTGGGGCTCTGCAAGGGCCGTGGGGCAGACGGGAAGGAGCAGCAGAGCAGGGGCTGATCCATCCCCAGTGTGCTGGACAGCCCAGGGCAGCGTCCCAGAGCGTCCTCATGGAGCTGCCAAGGACATTCCCCCTCTGCAGCCCTGGCCTCTCCCCAGCTCACACAGGTGCCCCATCCTTGCAGGCACAGACACGGCAGCACTGGCTCAGCAGCCCATGTTTGCATTGCACACAGCAGGGGGAGCACATGCATGCTGTTGGTGTGGGGACATGAACCTGAGGGAGCACAAATGCCATCAGTCCCTGGGGCCAGCAAGGGATGAGGGACACCAGGGAAACCACCCAGGTTTGTCGTGGCCTCTGCAGTCAGGCAGAAAGTTTGTTCCCATCAGCTGGGAGTTTCCTGTCCCATTGCAGATGCTGTTGCTCAGAGCCAGGGCTGCCTGGCAGCCACCCCCAAACTGCCCCAAGCATTTCCTTGGCTTCACCTTTGCTTTCTTTCCTCTTTCCTGATCCAGATTTCTTCCTATTCCTCATCCCTGTCCCCTCCCCCTGCAAACAGCCCATCCCTATTTGCCCTTTCCTCTCTGGCCCCACTCCCCATTGCAGTTCCTGACTTGGCACCATGGGAACGTCCCTTGGGCAGCAGGATCATCCTACAAGCACTGCAGGAATTGTCTGCAGGCTCCTGCAGTGCCTGGTGCTGCTCCCTTGCCAGAGGCACCCCAGGCCAGTGGGGCACATCTGGGCTGCTGTGTCTGGCTCTGGGGCTCCCTGTTCTGGGCAGTAAGGAGGAGCTGCAGAGGCTCTGCAGGACTGACAGGATGGGCTTTGGGGCTGGCAGGAGAAGCTGAGGGACCTGGGCTTCTGGAGCTTCTGAAGAGGAGGCCCAGGGCTCCTCCTGCAACTGCTCCAAGGGTGGTTTCAGAGAATCCCAGAATCACCATGGTTGGAAAAGACCTTGGAGATCATCAAGTCCAACCTGTGCCCTGACACCACCTTGTCTCCCTGAGCCTCCTCTTCTCCAGGATAAACAACCCCAGCTCTCTCAGCTGCTCCTCTCAGGACTTGTGCCCCAGACCCCTCCCCAGCCTTGTTGCCCTTCTCTGGACACACTCCAGCCCCTCCATGTCCTTCCTAAACTGAGGGGCCCAGAACTGGACACAGCACTCGAGGTGTGGTCTCATCAGTACTGAGTGCAGGGGAAGAATCACTGCCCTGCTCCTGCTGGCCACACCATTCCTGATCCAGGCCAGGAGCCATTGGCCTTCTTGCCCACCTGGGCACACTGCTGCCTCATGTCCAGCCTGCTGTCCATCAGTCCCTGCAGGTCCCTTTCTGCCTGGCCTCTTTCCAGCCCCTCTGTCTCCAGCCTGTAGAGCTGCAGGGGTTGTTGTGGCCAAAGTGCAGGACCCAGCACTTAGTCTTGCTTAACCTCACCTTGTTGGGTTTGGGCCCTGGATCCAGCCTGTCCAGGGCGCTCTGCAGAGCCCTCCTACCCTCCAGCACATCCACACTCACACCCAGCTTGGTGTCATCTGCAAATCTGCTGATGCTGGACTCAGTCCCCTCATGCAGATCATCAGTGCAGATATTGAAATCCACGCTGGCTGGCTCTGATCCCTCAGCCATCCTGTGGGTGCCCTAGGATGGCACTCAAGGTGATCTGTTACATAACCTTGCCGGGCACCCAGGTCAGGCTGACAGGCCTGGAGTCCCCCAGCTCCTCCTTCCAGCCCTTCTTGGGGATGGGCTCACACTGGCACCTCCAGTGCTCTGGGACCTCCCTGCTGAGCCGGCACTGATGGTAAATGATGGAGAGCAGCTTGGGGAGCTCATCCACAGCTCCCTCATCCCCCTGGGATGGATCCCATCTGCTCCCAAAGAGACCTGTTATTTATTAAAAATACGGATATTGATCTAGTACCGACATCCCATGCTGTCGGACAAAGACTCTCTAAGAATTTAAAGTTAGAATGTGTATGTTTATTGCAACACTGGAAAGCGTGCAGGATAGCTCCCAAATACACACCACAATTTACAGGTGATTACAGAGTCCTTTTATCTATAGAATTATTGAATACCCAAAATACAAATGCATATTCATAACTTTGGTACAAAAGCTATTAAGCATGCATAGTTTGTTCCTTGAAATGAGTCGGTGGTCCCTTTCATGGGGAGGGATCCCAAAATGAGGAAGTATATGGAGTCTTCATCGTTCTGACCTTTCTACCTTTTAAATCCAAATATGACAAATGAACCCTTGGTAGAAGTCCTATTCCCGTCCTTAACTGGTTTCAGAACAGAGGAGGCCACAATTGTCTTATGTTCCTAAAAGCTATTTATCAGTTTGTATATTCTTCATTATAAACCCAGCTAACCAAACATTGTGTTGATAAGCAATCAATTATTAGTTAACTACTAACTCAACTTTATCAAGGCCTACCCATTTGTTTTTATTAACTCCAATAAAGCTTATCTCTAACCAAAACCTCAGCTCCTCTAAAATCCCTAAATTCTTTAAAGTTTATATCTCACCTGTAAGCATCTGAGTGGCTCAGCAGGTCCCCAGCTGCTTCCTCCTGGATTACAGGGGGGCTGTTCTGCTCAGGAGAACACTTGTCCTGAGGACAACCTGTCTTACTGTTTAAAACTGAGACACACAAGGTATTAAGCAGCCCAGCCTTTTCCTTATATTTAGTTACTCTATTCCCCAGTGCATCTACTATAGAGTAGAGGTTCTCCTTATTCCTCCTTTTGCTATTAGTTTATTTATAAAAACTTTTCTTTAGAACTTTTTACAGAAGTGGCCAGGTGAATCTCTAATTGAGCTTTCACCTCTCTACTTTTCTTTCTGCATGACGCAACAACATCCTTAAACACTTCCTGAGTTGCCTGACCTATTTTTTCTGAGTTCCCACATAAAGCTCATGTCCAGCCAAGCCAATAATTTTCCTCTCTGGTTAACTTTGGCACAGAGGGACAGGCCGCTCCTTCCCCCTTAAGATTTCTTTCTTGAGGTGTGTCCATCCTTCCTGGACACCTTTGTTTTTAAGGGCTGTTTCCCTTAAAAAATTAGTACCTGATTCAGTACTCTCTAAATCTGCATCCGGAATAGGCCAAGGTCTGCCCTTCCTGACTCCATGTTAGACATTTTGTTGATGCCCCTCCTTCTTTCACAGAATATTGAAAACTCGATTATTGGGGACTGTGCCCCAGGCAGCCTCCAACCACCACATCTCCCACCAGCCCTTCTCTGTTTGTGACCAGCAAGAGATAGAGCTTTCCTTGGCAGTGGGAGTGTTACCAAAAATTCAGCAAAATGTTAAAACTCCATCACCCCAATGTAGCACTAAGAAGTAGCATTCTTTATTTGGCCAGGGAGATAGCTCCTCCCAAAGCGGTGCATGCTGAATGCAGGAAAGTTTCTGTTAATTTTCTGTATTTTGTGCACATTTTCATTGATTGTCCTGGACTAAACATACATATGATAATAATTTCCCCAAAATCATTAATATATTTCCCCTTCCCTTCACCCATGCATTCTTCTGTCCTGGGGGTCTCTCTGGTGGTCCCTGGTGCTCAGGGACCCCAATGTTCCAGTGGGCCTGGCTGAGCTGGCAGGACACTGAGGCTGGTGAATTTCAGTTCCCCTTCTCACACAATGGGCATTGTTTGGTTTCAGTAGGCCTGGGGTTTTGGAGAACCAGCATAATGTGTGCTCATCTGGTGTACACAATTTATCATCTGGTAACATGAGGTCACAGAGTAGGTTATGTGAGGTCACTGAGCAGCTACTGCATCATAGGCTGTCTCTGTGACATCACAGAGACAGGTATGACATCACAGTGCAGAGGTCAGACATCAAAGAGCCAATTATGGCATCACAGAGTTGGCTGTGACATTAGAGACCAGTTGTGTGACATTAGAGAAAGGGCTGTGACCTTACAGGGGAGATTTGTGACATCACTTACATCTGTTGGGGGTACAACTGGCGCCAATAAAGGCTACAAGCATCAGCCCTTTATTGTTCTTCAGTACAACCTTTTATACCCTTCATCTTACATGCATTACACATGTGTGCCCTCTGCACCATTTTGTGGTTGGTCAGTATACCTCGGCACTCCATGTCTCATTGCCTTTAATCCTGTTCACCTGTCCTGCATTGTTGTAGCCCCTTAGGGATGAGGGTCAGCCACAGTCCCACTCCCAATTACCAGAGCCTTTGTGCCTACAGTCACTGGGTTGGTAGCTCTGCCTCAGCTTCCCCTCACAGTTTCTCCCCTGAGAAGTACAAGCAGGGTCTCCTGGTATCTCTCTGGTCCACCTGGAGCCACAGCCTCCCTCAAGGATGTTCCTAAAGATCGACGGAACCTGACATGGGGACAAGGGGCTGGGCTGTGTGACCAGCACATCAAGGAAATGGATTATCCAGGTCACTGGGGCCTGGTTTGGGGTCCCCATGGCAGGAAAGATCTCTGGCAGCTGGAGCAGGGCCTGGGAAGGGCCTCCAAGGTGGGGCTGGAGCCCTTGGGCTGTGAGAAGAGGCTGAGGGAGCTGGGCTTGTCCAGCCCAGAGCAGGGAAGGCTGAGGGGCTCCTCATCCCAGCCTGGCAGTGCCAGCGAGGAGGGGATGGATAACACAAAGACAGGCTCTTCACTGGGGGGGCTGGGGGGAGACAAAAGCCAATGGGTGGAAGGGGAAAGATGGGAGATCAGCCAGGACAGCAGGAGTTGAAATGAGTCAGGCTGGTTTCAGCATTTCCTCAACACCAAAAGCAGCCTGAGCCCCTCCTCCATCCACCACTGACAGCTTAAAAAATTGCAAATTTTTCAGGCTGTTTTATCCCCACTCCAGGATAGGCATCCTGATACAAGAATTTCAGTGTGCTTATATCTATCACAGAATCATATTTTTCTAAAAGTAATTTTAGTATGGAAGTCATTGTGGATGGTGGACATGTCAGACGCTGCTGGGACATTGCACATGGCTCAGGGAAGAGCGTGTTTGGTATTGAATTGTATCCTGTTCAATCGTGGTCTGTTGGCCATGAAGAGAAACTTCCTGTGCCTCTGAGTCCCACCAGTTCCTGACCCCCAAAGGACACAAACCTGATGAGTTGTGGTTGCCACTCCAGTGGTGGCACCTGCACCTCCCTCCATCCCCAGAGCAGAACTCCCTTGTCCCAGAAAGTCCCTGGCAATGCAGGGATGAAGGAAACAGGACAGGCTGTGGGGATCAGGGGCAGGGCAGGGCCAGGGATTTGGGGTGGTTGTGAGACCAGGGCAGGACGTGGCCCTTGGCCTTGGTGAACCTCATCCTGTTGCCCGATTGATAAATGACACAAAACTCGGAAAAGTTTTGTGCGGTGCTTTATTAAGGGCCCGGGAGCCGGTGGACTAGCGTCCCAAGCCCGAACCCCAACTTCACGCACAGGTGCTTCCCTTTTATACATGCAATTCATAACAAGGTCTCCCTTCAGTTGAGAGATCGCTTCTTTTCCTTTTCGATCACACCTAAGAGGCATCTATATACAATCCATATAGTCACTAAAAATACTAAAAGCATTAGTACATACCGTATAGCAGACATAATCCAGCCAGACAGGTGAAGCCCCAAAGAATCAAATACTGCTCCTATCCAATTATGCTGTGCTTCCTTTTCAATTTCCTTGGTTTTTGTTTCCACTTCTGCCAGTTGAGAAATATCTTTCTCAACCTCAAGTGTAACATTTGGAATGTGTACACAGCAATGATCTATTCTCCTACTCAGGTAACCACAAACTCCATGCTCTTTTAACTGTAGCAAATCCAATGCCATTCTGTTTTGTAGGGTCATTCTTGATGTAGCTTGCAATTGCAAATTTAGATCTTTAAATCCCTTCTTAGTAGCTGCTGCCAACCTTTCTGTCTGTCCTAACAAGTTGTTGAGCATTTCCCTATTTCGATATGTCACTACCGGAGGGAATAATGACTCTAATATCCATCCAAATTGTACTCCTGAGCCAGGTTCATGCCACTGCTCCTCTAGGGATTCTTCCCTCTTTTTGAGTCCTTTCCTTTGGATCAATCTATTCTGTTTCCAGTATGGACACAATGTGGGAACCCCTAGGGTGATTTGTGTTACTGATCCATCTAGAGGTGAATGTGTGGTCCATTGTCCGTGTCCCAACACCCAGATTAGATTTCCAGGGCTATGCACAGTGGTATATCTGCAATCTATAGGTCCATCCGTGGACTCTCTACTAACCGTGTGATCATACCCCCTACACTCGCATCCCCACTTTAATGCCATTTTCACCGGTACCAATCCAATTCGGTCTTACGGTGTATCACATGTAAAAACCTCAGTACAATTCCAATCCTCTTTCTGTGCTCTGAACTCTCGGGAAGATGTAGATGTGATGAGGGCCCTATAATGTGACTGATTCACCACTGTACTTCCCCAAGGTAATTATAGTGTTCCAAAACACTGGGTCCCCATAATGTCTTCCAATTATTCCAGGTGTCAAAATTCTGTGTGACATTCTGACAACTCATCTCATTTCGGTGGGATTTCATTCTTATTTGTACTGTATTGCATGGCTCATCTATTGGGGTAGCAATTAAACACCTCCTGGTATTTTAAATCCAGCCATAATGATTGGATTTCTTTTCACATTCCTTTTTAGTCATAGCCCGAATGGTCATACACAAATCCCTCCATACCTCTACTGGTTTGGGAACTGACTGGCAGGACCATGAAACATTCTTGAATGTTTCAGGCATTTTGGTTACCGGTATTATTCCCCAGGGAATTGTTTCACCTGCAGCCTGTGGTAATGGCAGGCAAGCTGTTATTTTAGTCACGTTCTGCATGATCCCAAAACCTCTAATTAATCCTACCACTAAGTTTTCCTGCTCAGCATTTCATTCTATTGTATCATTAGCCTCCCGTCTATTCCTTCTACTGTGTCTCTGTAAGGATAACATCATTCTGCCATGCCTCCACCATGTATTTCCTATTCTAGGATTAGTGACATTCCACCATCCACAACCTTTACCTTCCTTCTCCCACCAACTGGTCCCGTCCTCTATTCTGTCCCAGGTCAGTTCCCTATTTTGCTTCCACCATTTGTCCCGAAGGTTCCTTTGATATCTTGATCTTACTAGGAAGGAACAATTTATTCTGAGGGGTGGCCCATCCCACATGTCCACTGCCATTGATACTGGATTAACCTTTATGTGTGGAGAGTATTATTAATAATTGGTTAGCTGAGAAAGGCCACACTGATATAATGCCACTGGTTAAGCTGAAGGAGAAAAGTCAGCAGTCAGCAAGCTGAAAGGAAGAGTCAGCAGCGACCTTGCTGCAACATGAGGATAGGGAGTTGAGATTAGTCCTGAATATATCCTAAGAATATGTAGAAAGTATCAAAAGTAGAACCATAGGAATGTAGAAGTAGGCGTAGGTGCTGATATGTAAGCTGACCAATCCTGAGCTCAACTTTTGCAATATGTATGAAGCTCATTATTAACTGTATTTAACCTGCCGTACTGATCAATAAAATTGAGCCTGTGATGATCAAATTGATGTCCTGGTTCCCTTCCGCCGACAAATGGTGGAGAATGCGGGCATAACCGAACCTCTGCCCTTTTTCTCGGATTAAAAGAAAAAGGGATTACGCCACGGTCGAGGAAGTTGGGTTTGGGTCCTTGCAGCTGGGACGGTGCCGGAATTTGAAGCACCCTTAAGGTTCACAACTGTGACTTAAGCCAATACGTGTCCGCCGGAGCCAGGAGAGCTGCAACAGCGCGCGCTGATTAATAGGTATGGATAGGCAAGCGGCATATGATTTATTTACCGCCTATTTAGAGCGGCGTGGGATAAAAGGGATAGATTTAAAAAAGGAGTTACCAGGGTTATTAGCTTATGGCCATGCTAAGGGTATCTTTTCTAATCCTCATACAGTTCATGAGTTATCAGAGTGGAGAAAGTTTGGGGAAATATTGTGGGATACAGTACTAGACGATGATAAGTCAGCAAAGAAATTCGGGAAGTTATGGCGGGTGGTGTATAACACGTTACTTCAGCAGGTCTCTGAGAGAAAGGCAGCAGAAAGGGCAACAGAAGCTCATAAGAGGAATATAGGGTATGGTCGTGAAGATGATCCCCTGGCCCCTTCTGTAACTAAGGTACTTATGCCTAAGAGTCCCCAGCAAAGTGGTGTGGAGGATTTCTCTATAGGCGCAGTGGAACCGTCTGCACCTTTCCTGTCAGAGGGGGAGGGCGAGTCGGATGGTGGGGGTAAGAGCAAGCCAGCTTTGCCTCCGCCACCAGCTTCAGGCAGGTCGGATGGTGGGGGTGGGAGCAAGCCAGCTTCGCCTCTGCCGCCAGCCTTGCCTCCGCCGCTACCCCTCAATGAGCCGGCTCAGGTTACAGCTTCTGCGGGGGGGGTCACTTCCCCCGCCCGAGCCGGCTCCAGTGGGAGGGCTGATTGCCCCCCGCAGGCTGGCTCCGCGTGAGCCGGCTCCGGTTTCACTGTCAGCTCCAGCGGGGGGGGTGCTTCCCCCGCGTGAGCCAGCCCCTGCTTCACTGCCCCCCCCGCGCGAAAACTCGGTGTCTGCACCGAAGCGCCAGCAGCATAGCACCCTTAAAGAGTCAGATCCCATCCCAGGGGCGCACCGTGATCCATGGGGGGAGATGGCTAAACAGAGGAGGGAAGCTTGGGCTGCTTTGGCGAAAGAAGTAATGCAAATGGGGGATGGTGAGGCGGTGCAAATAGCTTCTAGTCTTGCATGTCCAGTTACATACACACCACAGTATGGTGCACAGGGGAACCTTACGCATAATATAGCAGAATATACTCCCTTAGATTGGAAGCTGTTAACTCAGCTACGCTCTACGGTTAGTCAGTTTGGAGTAAAAAGTGAACCTGTTAAGCAAATGTTAGATTATCTTTTTAATACTCAGGTTTTATGTCCTAATGATTTAAGAGGCATAGTTCGGTTGATATTTACTCAGCATCAGCAGTTATTGTTTAATGCACATGACCCATTACATGGAGTAACAGTAAAGGAGCTGATGGGCTTAGAGGCATTTTTACGTACAGAGGCACAGATGATATCGGGAGAAGATAAACTTAGAGAGTCTATGCGGTTAGTGCGTGCTGCAATAGATATGGTTAAAGAGCCAGGAGGGTTACCGGCTTATATGGGCATTAAACAAGGTAGGGAAGAATCATTTGGAAATTTTATAGATAGAACAGCTACTGCTATAGATCGGGCTGGTGTTGCAGGGCGCTATTGAAGCAGTGTGCTTTGCAAAATAGCAATCCAGCAACCCAAAGAGTGTTAGCTACTTTAGGGGCAAACTGGACTATTGAGGAAGCATTAGAGCGAATGGCATTAATGCCAACAGCTTCACAGACATTTATAGCAGAAGCCTTAAAGGAATTAGGATTAGGGTTGCAAAAGCATAGTCTACTCAAAATCAGGTGTTAGCTGCTCTTGCTCCTCTCCAAAGCGGCTCACTGGCAGTCACGTAAAGAGGCTCGAGACCATTCATCAAGTGTTACCGATGCGGCAATGAGGGACAGATACAAGTTGCCGCCGTGACATCGGAGACACCAGCTGCTGCCGTGACATCGCTGCTACCTCCTGTCTGCAACCCGCAACAACACGGAGCCTCGGCTTGGACTTATCAGCAGCAGTAGACGTCACACTAATGACGAACCGGCCTGAGAGGATACCCACTGGAGTAAAGGGTCCTCTTATATTAAATGGACAAACATGTGGAGCATTATTGCTGGGACGTTCCTCTATAACTATGTTGGGATTATTTGTTTTGCCTGGTGTTATCGATGCGGACTTTACAGGGGAAATACAAATTATGGCTTACACCCTTTATCCTCCGATTAAAATTACAAAAGGACAACGCATTGCACAATTGGTACCACTGTCACAAATGACATCAGGAATACAATCATTTACTGGTCAAACACGGGATGAAAAAGGTTTTGGCTCTACTGGTGTTACACTTTTAACTGTGGATTTACAAAATAGACCAAAACAAAAGGTTGAAATTACCTATGGGCATCAAAGCATAACCCTTTATGGACTATTGGATACAGGAGCAGATACTAGCATCATTTCTCCAGAAGCATGGCCACAACATTGGCCTCTATTTCCCTCATCAAACATGCTCACAGGAGTGGGAGGATTTACATTGGCAAGCAGGTCGCCGTCTTTGTCTGTGTGCATTGAGAATCAACAAATATCTGCTGTGTTTTCAATTGTTCAACTGCCTCCTACAGTTTCCTGCTTAATTGGAAGGGACATTTTAACACAATTGGGAGTGGTGTTAACAAATCAGCACCCTTTGGGGTAATTGCCATTGCTTGGACTTTCCCCATTCCACTCACCTGGAAAACGGATACACCGGTGATGGTTAAGCAATGGCCATTAAAAGGGGAGAGTCTTATGCATGCCCATGAATTGGTACAGGAACAATATACAAAGGGACAACTGTGACTGTCCACAAGCCCTTGGAATACACCTATTTTTGTAATCAAAAAGAAATCAGGGAAATATCGTTTGATACATGATTTGAGGGCTGTAAATGACCAAATGGAACCAATGGGGGCCTTACAGCCTGGTCTTCCAAATCCAGCTATGATTCCAGAACACTGGCCACTTTTAATTATTGACCTAAAGGATTGTTTTTTCACTATTGGCCTGCATCCTGATGACATGAAGAGATTTGCTTTTACTTTACCAGCAATAAATCGTGGGGAACCAGATAAAAGATTTGAATGGACATCTCTTCCGCAGGGCATGCGCAACTCCCCCACTTTATGTCAGCTTTATGTTGATGCTGCATTACAGCCACTACGTCGTAAATGGCCAGCAACTATAATATATCATTACATGGACGATATTTTGTTTGCAAAGCAACAGCCATTCTCCTCTTTACAGATTAACACCATTATAAATACTCTTGCTGCATATTCACTTGTTATTGCTGCAGAGAAAATTCAGACTACAAAGCCCTGGAAATATTTGGGATGGACTTTGACGGATCAAATAGTGATACCACAAAAATTGGAATTACAATTGGACATTAAAACTCTACATGATGCACAGAAGTTGCTGGGAGACTTACAGTGGCTGAAGCCTATTGTGGGAATACCAAATCACTTATTAGAAGCCCTACGGCCTTTGTTAAAAGGTGTGGACCCTACTACTCCTGTACACCTGACAAAGGAGCATCATCTTGCCTTGCAGCAAATTAGTAACTGTGTACAGCAAGGGTATGTGTCTCGTCGACAACTCGATCACCCCATTGACCTTACTATTTGGAATAGCCCTTGCCACTTGCTTGGTGCTCTCTCTCAGTTACAAAAGAAAACGGGGGAGATACGGGTGTTGGAATGGTTGTCACCACCGCTACAGCACAAGAAAACAATATCTTCAAAAATTGAACAATTGGCTGCATTAATCAAAAAGGGGCGTCTCAGAATTCTTGAAGTGGATGGTAGAGAACCTGCTACTATTAGATTGCCTATGGAAAAAGAAACCTTGGACTGGTACTTGATAAATTCAAAGAATTTACAAGAAGCATTATTGATGTCACCTGCTAAAGTAGAGACTAGTAAATTAGTGCCTAGAGTTTTGCAATGGATGACAGAATGGAACTGGATTACTCGACCTTTGAGAGAAGAAAACCCCATAGAAGGAGCTATTACAGTTTTTACAGACACAGGAAAGAAATCAAGGCGTGCTGCTGTTACCTGGCAAGAAAAAGGACAATGGAAGCATCAACTCCTCACAGCAGACCCTGCAGATAGCTTACAAACTTTGGAATTGTTAGCAGTAGTATGGGCGGTGTCCAACTTACAGGAGCCTTTAAATGTGGTCACAGACTCTATGTATGTTGCAGGAGTAGTCAAACGAATAGAGGAAGCAGCAATTAAGGAAGTGAATAATAAACGATTGTATGAGTTACTGATACAGTTAAGGAAAGCTTTACGGGAAAGAGCAAACGGTACCCTTAAGCAGTATATTGAAAAACATCAAGATTTGGCAGATCCACAAGCATGTTTGGCTAAAGTTTTGTATGTGATTAACCATTTATGCATTTTTGGGGAAGACGATACCCCTCCTGCAATGAAACATCATCCGAGGTCAGGTCAGGAAAATACTAAGGAAACAGAGGTCTGGGTTAAGTATAAGAACCCAAGTACAGGATTACGGGAAAAACCTGCAAAAATATTATATTGGGGTCGGGGGTATCTTTGTGTTTCCTCACCTACAGGGCCTTTGTGGGTGCCTGCTAAGTGGACTAAACCTGTTTTTGATGCAGCCTCTGGTGGATCGCCTTACGGAGGAGGACAAGGAGCGACTGGGGAAGAAACTGCTTCTAGTCCTACAACCACTACTGTTACAATTGAAGGGGTACTCGGAAGCAGTGGACAGAGCACTGACACGTCACTACCGGACGGTCCAGGAGTTGATTCGTTTCATTGACTCATTATCAACTTTTCACTTAACAGATCCAGCGAAACTACATTGCCTTGACTGTCACAATCCACATTGTGCTGCCTGGATAGCCCTACGTTGTGGGGGTTGTAAAAGAACTTTTTGGATAGAACAATCATTATTACGGGATTTGTGGTGTCATACTTGTGAACACGAGCATACGTGGGGAAAAAGCTGGCAAGATGAATTAAGGAGACAAACAGGGCAAAACGCATATATAGCTTTAAATCTTTATGAGTCTCCTGAACAGAAGATTCTTGCTTATTATCGATGGGAAATACAATGTATTGTAAATAGAATTAAGGTTCAAAGTAAATCACGTATAGTTTCTATAAGGTGTAGGAAATTAGTGCCCTTAACACAGCATTCAGTTGTAGGACCCTTCCAAGGGGATCCTGATAGAGCATTAGATTGCTGCATTGATAAGTTGCAAGAATTAAGTTTGAAAGTGGCAGGACCAGTGAAATTAGGAGCAGCAAGATTGAAGACAGATAAGAAAAAGAAGGCAAAAAGGGAACGGTCTCATTTGAATAGGGGTATCAGTGATTGCTAATTGATTTTCTATGATTAGAACACTTTTACAGTTGTGGGACCCTCAGGAAGATATAGTTGTTGAGGAGGATAACGAACAAGAACTACGATTACGAAATAAGATACACCTTGTGTTAAAGAAAGACCTTGAGCTGTTAGCCTCATATAGTAAAAAGGCTGAAGAGGCTTTGTGATCACCACCATTGAATTGGTTGCTTTGGGTTGAAGAACCAGAATTTTATACTGGTCCTTACTTACATTCGCTTCCTTGTTATGTTTGCAAAGAGGATAAAGATAAGTGCTATGCATGGGTAGCTTTGCATTGTGCAGATTGTAATCAGGTTTATTGGTATTCACAGAGGTCATTGGGATATTTATGGTGTACATCTTGTTTTGGAAAGTGGATTCGAAATCATATCTGGGTTAGAGCTCTTGAACAAAGTACTGGCCTGCCAGGACGGACAGGATTACAGCTCTTTGAGAGTGCAGAACAAGTGGTTATAGCATATCTTAGGTGGAAGTTACAGGAGAACCTTAGAATATTTGAAATTACTAAAGCCTCACGCATCATAGCAGCTCGCTGTAAAGCTGATTTGCCTTCAAACTTACCTCATGCTATACCTGTGAGAAAGGATGCTGATTTAGAATTAGATCAGTATATTCAAAAATTGACTCAGCCTTACAATAGACAATCTAGCAAACCAGGGAAAAGACAGCGAAGAAAGGAGAAGTAAAGCAAGCAGAAAGAAAAATGAGGTTTGTTTTTGTTATACTGCTCAATGCTGTAGCAAGTGAAGCAGTAGGAGTAACACACTTTAGTCAACCAAGGGAAAATTTATGGGTAACACTTGCTAATCAAACTAACCAATCATCACTTTGTCTTAGTCTTGGAGGAGTCACTAACCCATTTCGAACATGCCTGGTGGGACTTCCAGTGTGGTCTCCTGGAGAGTTTTGCAGTTTGATAAACAATCAAACCTTATGTATGTCTAACATTTCAAACATCACATTGTCGGTGCAACAAGGGTATACTGCAGGTCAAAGTGATGGCTATCGTCAATGCTTACTAATCCAATCACTTAACACCTCTCTGCATTCTCCTCCTGAGGAATTAGATCTTTTTGGAAGTACAAATGCCAGTATGTCTAATACTACAGCTGGTGGATGGTTTAGCTTCAAACTTTCGGGTGCTCAGAATTTAAACCAACCTAAAGAAACATGGGCCACCCTAGATTCATCCCTGAATGTGAGTGAATTCTCTCCACAACATTACAGTCAATGTAATGGCACAAATATCACAGCACCAATGAAATTACCCACAGGAATATTTTTGATTTGTGGAGACAGGGCATGGAATGGTATACCAGCTAAACCACAGGGTGGACCCTGTTTTTTGGGAAAATTGTCAGTGTTTCATCCTAATGTGTCCTTGCTAATGCAGCTGAGTCAAAATTCAAACAGGAGAAAACGTAGCATACATGACTTAGACTGCAGCAAGACAGGAGATCCACGGTTTTGGGGCACATTCAAACAGGTGGTGGTTTCAACTATCTTACCAGGAGGATCTGCCAATAAAGCCATGAATTTAGCAAAACAATTAGGATGCTGGGCAAGGGATGAGCTAAACAAGACATCACAAATTCTAGACATGTTAACTGCAGATGTGCAAAGTGTTAACCATGCCGTTTTGCAAAATAGAGCTGCTGTAGATTTTTTGCTCTTAGCACAAGGGCATGGATGTGAAGAGTTCGAGGGAATGTGTTGCATGAATCTGTCTGATCATTCGGTGTCCATTCACCCTAAGATAAAAGAACTGCAACAGGGACTTCACAAACTTAAGGAAGAAGACGGTTTAGGAATTGACGAATGGCTTAAAGGCTTGGGACTTGGACCGTGGCTGAGGAACCTTGTGATCTATGCTATAGGACTGCTGGGTGTAATTTTACTGTTTTTGCTTATTTTGCCTTGTATCTTCAACTGTATTCAAAACATGGTCAGCCGTACAATAGCAAAAACATGGCAAACTAATCTCCTTGCACAAGAAGAAAACAGGGGAAATGTGGAGAGTATTATTAATAATTGGTTAGCTGAGAAAGGCCACACTGATATAATGCCACTGGTTAAGCTGAAGGAGAAAAGTCAGCAGTCAGCAAGCTGAAAGGAAGAGTCAGCAGCGACCTTGCTGCAACATGAGGATAGGGAGTTGAGATTAGTCCTGAATATATCCTAAGAATATGTAGAAAGTATCAAAAGTAGAACCATAGGAATGTAGAAGTAGGCGTAGGTGCTGATATGTAAGCTGACCAATCCTGAGCTCAACTTTTGCAATATGTATGAAGCTCATTATTAACTGTATTTAACCTGCCGTACTGATCAATAAAATTGAGCCTGTGATGATCAAATTGATGTCCTGGTTCCCTTCCGCCGACATTTATGTTTTCAGCATGATTCCCTGTCCATGGCAAAACCCTCATACTCACTCTTGTAATCAAAACTATCCCGTATTTTGACCAAACATGTATATTCCCCTGTATCGTTTGTGGTTACCTTGGTAAGATTCAGTACCGTGTTTCCATGTTGTTTATCCTGATCCCAACCGACTCCTATCTTGCCTCGGCTTCTTTCAGCCGGCCGTTGCCATATTGCAATAACTTCATCGGCCTCAACTTTCTGGCTGTCAAATATAACACAACTTAGTTGAACATCCATCCCTTCCATGACTGTAACCTTTGTTTCTTCCACCTGTACTAGAGTAGACCCTTGAACGGGTACTAGTCTCATGATCACTAGCAGTAATATAATTAAGAAGGCGGCTTTGCGCGGAAGATCATCTGGGTTGGAGACACTATCTGGGTTTCCCATTGGAACGGTGCCTTCTTTACCCTGGTGTAATGGATCCAAGCATCCATCCCCTGGATCTTCACCACCGTGTAGGTCGTCATCATCACCTGGTGGGGCCCGCTCCATGATTCCCGTAGCGGATCCGTGATCCACTTCTTGACGTACACCTGGTCCCCAGGCTGAATGTCGTGGACAGAATTCTCCAGCGTGAGCGGTCTATTCCACTGTAACGTATTTCTTAAAGAATTCAAGATCTTATTAAGTGACATAACATACTCTGCAATCGCCTGGTCTCTACTCACATGTACTTTTTCTTTTAATATAGTTGCATGATATGGTTTGCTATATACTGTCTCATATGGACTTACGCCTACCTTTTCCCTTGGTTTAATTCGAATCCTGAGTAGGGCCAAAGGCAAAGCTTGAGGCCACTGCAGTTTAGCTTCCTGGCAAATCTTTTTGATTTGTCCTTTCAGGGTTTGATTCATCCTTTCCACTTGCCCACTAGACTGAGGTCTCCAGGGGGTATGCAAATTCCAGGCTATATCTAACAGTCGTGCTAATTCCTGCACTACCCCGGCTATAAAATGCGGACTGCTATCTGACGACAATCCTAAAGTACTCCAAATCTTGGTATTATTTCTTTTAACAAGGTTTTTACCACTTCCTTAGCCTGATCAGTTCTACATGGAAAAGCTTCCGGCCACCCTGAGAACGTACATACGTACACTAACAAGTATCTGTATCCCTGTGCCCTAGGCAATTCGGAAAAATCAACTTGCCAGTAATCTCCCGGTTGTGGCCCAACTTGCAACTTTCCCATTTGTATTTGTCTCCTAACTACTGGATTATTTTTCAAACATACCGGGCACATTGCATTAACTCTTTTTGCCATTGTTAACATCTGATTAGAGATTATCTCATTCTTCAAAAATTTTACCAATACTTCTGCCCCCCAATGACATTTATTATGTTCTGATTCCAAAAGAAATTTCATTATGCGAGTAGGTACCACTATTTGTCTCATTGGTGTAACATACCACACAAGTTGATTCCTCTGTGCCCCTAGCAAGTTTATTAGTTTTCCATCTTCTATTGAATATTTGGGCTCCTGATTTAGGTATGGGGTAGCCGGATTTGTTCTTACCGGTACAAATGCCATTTGAGTCCATATTTCCCATGCCACTTGCCGTGCTGTAACATCAGCAAATCAATTTCCTCTGTAAATGTCTCCTTCCGCAGTCTGATGTCCTCTAACATGCATTACTGCAACTGCTTTGGGACTATGTACCGCATCCAGTAGCTGTAACACTTCTTCCCGGTGCTTGATGTTGGTTCCCTGTGAATTCAAAAGCCTCCTTTCTTTCCATAACGCCCCATGTACATGAACCACACCAAAGGCATATTTAGAATCTGTCCAGATATTAACCCTTTTGTCCTTGCTCAAATACAGGGCTCTGGTGAGTCCAATCACCTCTGCCTTCTAGGCCGAAGTTCCAGGTAACAAAGCCTTTGCTTCTATTACCTAATCCAATGTTACTACTGCATACCGGGCATAGCAAGTCCCATTCTCGACAAAACTGGATCCATCAGTGTATAGTTCCCATTCAGCTTCTTCCAATGGTTCATCCTTTAGGTCGGGTCTGCTGGCATATACTTGTTCAATTACCTCTACGCAATTGTGCACCAGTCCCCCAGCCTCCTGGTCACTGCGTAAAAACTCTGCTGGATTAACATGATTAGTAGTCTTTATTTCAATATCATCCTGTTCTCTCAGGATAGCCTGGTATTGCAACATTCGACTTGATGATAACCAGTGACCTCCTTTTGCTCCACAACAGCCATGATCATATGGGGAACAAACACTTTCATTTTTGCTCCCAAAGTCGACTTCCGAGCCTCTTGAATAAGTATTATTGTTGCCGCCACGGCTCGTAAACACGAGGGCCACCCGGAACTTAACAAATCCAGTTGTTTAGAGAAGTATCCCCCTGGCCTCTTCCAGGATCCCACCTTTTGGGTGAGGACCCCCAATGCCAGTTTTTGCCTCTCATTCACATACAACTGGAATTCCTTGGTCAGGTCAGGGAGTCCTAGGACTGGGGCCTCTTTTAGTGCCTGCTTCAATTCCTGAAAGGCCTTCTTTTGCTGTGTCGTCCACTCCAACTGACACTGCTTCAAGGCCTCATACAGTGGCTTGGCTAGGAGACCGAAATTCATGATCCACAGTCGACACCATCCCACCATTCCTAGAAAATATCTCAATTCCTGATGATTACGAGGCAAAGGAATAGCACATATTGCCTCTATTCGGTTTACTCCCAAACGTCTCTGCCCTTGTGCGATCTCACAACCGAGATAAATAACACTATTTTTGAGCAATTGAGCTTTTTCCTTAGAAACCCGATACCCTGCTTGGCCAAGCATGTTGAGTAATTTAACTTTTAATTCCTCACACATTTCCCTTTCCTTAGTAGCCAGAAAAATGTCGTCCTTGTACTGCAGGACTACATACAAGGATGGGGATATTGTTACCTGGGTTATCTTCCATTCCTCCACCTCCTTGGCCAGTTGATTTCCAAAAATAGTAGGGGTGTTTTTAAATCCTTGTGGGAGTCTTCTCAACGTAAGCTGCTTCTTTCTCCCAAAATCAGGACTCTCCCACTCGAAGGCAAAATATTTCCTACTCTCTACTGCCAGTGGGATGCAGAAGAAGGCATCTTTAAGGTCAATCACTGAGAACCATTTAAACTCCTCCGATACAAGGTATAAGGATTAGCAACAACTGGATGTATGTCTTTCACTATTTCAATTATAGCCCTCAATCCTGTACCAAACGGTACTTACCATTAGGTTTCCTCACTGGAAAAATTGGAGTATTATACTCCGATTCACATTCCTGTAATATTCCTTGAACCAAAAATTGTTTCATTAACGGGGCTACTCCCCTCCTTGCCTCAAGCTTCAAGGGGTATTGCTTTACCCTCACTGGTTGGGCCCCTTCCTTTAGTTCCACCTTTACTGGCTGCGCAGCTTTAGATTTTCTGGGAACCCCTGACTCCCATACCCAGGGTACTACAGCCTGCTCAATTTCTTCTGGAATAGGAGAGGCATCCAATTCCTTGATCACAAAAATGCCCGCTATTTGTTCCTCAGGTATTTCCAATTTCACCCTTCCCCCTTCAAATATTATTTTCACATTAAGTCGGGACCACAGGTCTCTTCCCAGAAGGGGTGTGGGGCAGTTTGGCATATACAAAAATTGGTGATCTAATTCCTTCCTCCCAAATCTAAGATTTAAAGGTTGTAGAAATGGTTGTTCCTCTAGCTTCCCTGTTGCCCCCACCACCTGTACCGTTGTGTCACTCAAAGGTCCCAATCGTCTATTGAGTACAGAATATGTGGCTCCAGTATCTACCATAAATTCTTGATCCTTTCCATTTATCTCTAAAACTACCCTCAAATTCCAGTCTAGTCAGCTTTGATTCTGATAGTTTCCCAAAACTAGTGCTTGCGTGGCCTCTGCTGGTCCTCCCGTGAATCCTCCCACAGGAGCATTCCCCATTGGACCTGTCCTTAATCCCATGTTTCCCATGCCCATACCTCCTCTAACCGGGCATTCATTTTTCCAGTGTCCCAATTGTCGGCAAAACGCACACTGGTTTGGATCCAACCTCCCTGTGTTAGGTGCAAACCCAAATCCTCCCCGACCTCTCTCCATCCCCCTGTGTCCGCGATTAGCTCCTCCCCGACCTCGACCCCTAATGGGTCTTCCTCTTGCCCCTGTCTGTTGCATTAGAGCCAGAATACTAGCTTGTTGTCTTTTTGCAGTTTCTTTTTCCCTGTTGTTGTATACCTTCCACGCTACCTCCAACATTTTATCCAAACTCCGAGTATCCTCCCCTTCCAGCTTTTGTAACTTTTTCCTAATATCCTCTTGTGATTGCCCCATAAACAACAATGCCAATTGAAGTTTTCCTGATTGATCCTCTACATCTAAATTAGTTAACTTCCGAGCCATGTCTTTCAATCGTTCCAAAAAGGCAGACAGAGACTCATTCTTGTCCTGCTTAACCAAATACAACTTAGACCAATTCATAGTCTTAGGTATTCCTGTTCTAATTCCTTCCACCAACAATTCCTGATATCGTTTTACAGCCCTTATTCCTCCCGTAGCGTTTGGATCCCACCTGGGTTACTCACTCGGCACTAACTCATCAACTGTTTCATTTAGTTGTCGCAACCGAATCTCCTCACGAGCCTTTTCTCTAGTGGCTCTAATAACCATTTCCTTTTCCGTGGAATCCATTATAGTATCTAATAATACCTGTAAATCATTCCAGTCCAGATTCTGAGTCTTTATTACCATTTTAACCACCCTTGCTACCCTTTCTGGATTCTCCCGATAACTCCCCGCTGATTGCTTCCATATTACCAAATCCCCTGGGGAGAAAGGCACCTTTATAAGTATCCTTTCTCCCTGTGGTCCCATAGCTTCCCTTAATGGTGCAATTAACTGTGGCCCCTTCTGCCCTTCCTTCCCTGGCAAGTCCGTCCCGCTAACGTCCCGCCATCACCTTCACTAACATTCTCACTAGATCCCATTTTATAGATATATCCACAGGGAGAGCAGGGGGCGCATTAGGAGCAACTGGAACCCTCGGGGGTGTTATACAATAGGACAAATCTTCCTCGATCGGAGGATACAAGTTACGCTCCTTTCTTTCTTTACATCCAACACACTCCCTCTCATCATTCACTTCTAAAACCAAGATACCGCACTCCTTTTGCCATTCTTCTTTCCGGTATAAAACGAAAAACAAATCTAAATACGGTATTTCATCCCATTTCTCATTTTTCCTTAAAAATTGCATCAAAGATTCCATTATCCCCAATTCCAGTGTACCATTCACCAGCCATCCCGCTTCCCCAATCTCATATTCAGGCCACCAATGATTACAATAATCTATCATTTTAATTTTATCCAATTCTTGATAATACCCCTCACTTTTCCATCGTTTCAATATACAACCTAATGACGTATTCCCAGGTATTTTACCATTGGCTTGCACTAAGGTTTTAAAAGTTTTAAAAGACATCATATTACAGCCTTTAATTCCACCTTTAGTCCCAATTAAACCAATATAACTTCTCACCGTCCTTCCTAAAAAAACAGGAGGCGAGTTCCGGTCCTGCGTACTTAGACGTCTTATGGCCGGAGCCTAGGCTTTCCCATCAACCACCAAATCCAAATCCAATTATCACCTTTTTCCAATATAAAGCACCTTCAGGCTTACCTTATGCAGTTTTCCAAAAGGTGCGGGGGTCGGGCACGACCGATGTCTCCCCGAGAAGTGCTCGGTGCCGGCTTGGAGTGAATCGAGACGCGAACCGCCCCGGTAACGCTCGGAGTCCTGCCACGGTCGCCAGAAAACTGGTGCCCGATTGATAAATGACACAAAACTCGGATAAGTTTTGTGCGGTGCTTTATTAAGGGCCTGGGGAACCGGTGGACTAGCGTCCCAAGCCTGAGCCCCCACTTCACGCACAAGTGCTTCCCTTTTATACATGCAATTCATAACAAGGTCTCCAAGAAACAGTTCCCCTTGCCTAGCCACAGACCCCTTGTGATACATTCCTTAGTTCACAAACAAAATCATAAATCTTCTGCTTATCTTATTCTAAGAACATTGCATGCTGCCTCCAGACAGGTTAGCATTCTTACTTTCCTACACTAGTTTAAATATTTATTAAGTTCCTAAGACTACCTGCTAAGTTACACACGAAACCCAACACATACTATCAACGGCTACAAAACTGCTTTTAACAAACCAATTCACACACAACTCATAACGAAACTGTAATTAAACATTTCGCTAAATTTCGTTTCTTTTTCCAACAATCCCATTGTCCTGGGCCCATGGCTCAGCCTGGCCAGATCCCTCTGCAGAGCTTCCTGCCCCCCAGCACAGCCACACTGTCACCCAGCTTGGCCTCACCTGGGAACTGACTGAGGGTGCCCCCGATGGCCTCATCCAGATCAGCAATAATGAAATTTCACTGACCTGGCCCCAATCCTGAGCCCTGGGGACACCCCTGGATGTGACTCCACTCCTCAGCTGCTCTGAGTGCCAGGGGTTGGATGAGGGAAATGGTGGGGTAGGGGTAGGGAGAAAGTGTGATTGATTGTCAGCCATGAAGGGTCTGGATTTTCATATCTGTTCAGACTGCATGAGGAGAGGGTGGGGATCAATGTCAACTGGGGATAGTTGATATTGATCTATAAATAGGGAAAGTATAAAGGACAAAACAATTCTCTCTACATTTTTTGAATACAGTAGATTCACTTTTAATACACTTCTGAAATCTGTCCAATTAACCACAGTAGAACTGAAGATTTGAATTCTTCCCATAAGCTTTTGCTGTTTGGGTGTTTTGAACAAATGTTTATGAGCCTCTTTCACTGATGTCTCATATCAGAAACTCAAGAAAGAAGCGGCCTCTGGAAAAGTACATTCACCAAAAATTCATCACCAACCTGCAAGTGGCTGAAGATCCAACCTGATCAGAGCAGGAATGAACAGAAATGGGCACAGCTTAGTGGCTGCCCCAGCTTTGGCATGGGCCCTGGGCCTGGAGCAGGAACAGCTCTTGAGGGCCCCAAGGCTGGGGCTCTTCTGCTGCCCTGGGCAGATGGGACGGCAGCAGGGGCTGCAGAGCTCTCAGCATCTCCTGCAGAGGAGAGCAGGGCAGCCAGGGAGCCTCCTTTCCCTTGGCCAGGCACGTTCTCCCATGCTGGGGCTGAATCCTGTGGCAGCTGCAGCTGCTGCTGTGCCCTTGCCGGGGCCTTAGGCTGTGGGGCCAGTGGCCTGAGCAGCCTGGCCTGAGCAGAGCTGTGGGGCCAGAGCTGGCTGGACTGGGCTGGGGAGAGGCCCTTAGTGCTGCCCAGAGCTCAGGGCAGCTGGCAGAGCTTGCAGGGAGCTGGGCTGGGCTCAGAGAGCCTGGCCCAGAAACCATCAGTGTCCATCTCAGCCTGGCTGAGCATGCAGGGGCCAAGAAGAGCAGCCCAGGGTCTGCAAGTTCTCTGGGTGGGAGCTGAGCTTGTGAGCCCTTGAGCCCTGCCAAGTGCTGGGGCTGCACCTCCAGCTCCAGAGGAGATGGGACAGATGAGAGCACAGACAAATCATTCCTGCTGCATTCTATCTTGTGTTGTGTTATATAGGTGACCTGGATCCATGTGTAGAGGAGGTGTTTTGTGTCAGATAACACTGGTAGAGTTAGAAGAATAGTATTATGTAGCTGAAAAAATTATTTCATGCATAATAGACACTGAGGGAAAAAAGGCACATATGATCAGAAGAGCATCTGAGTTTTTCAGAGGATGAGAGACTCATTGATGTTCCAGTAGTCAAACCTGTTCAAATACTTTCCTCAGGGCTTCCTTGAGATGAAGTGACCAGCACAGGCCAAGGCCAGCCAGAGCTCTCTGTCCTGGCAGCTTTTGTCTGGGAGAACCCTTGCAGATAGGGAAATTTTTCAGAGGGAGTATCAGTTTTGGCTGAGAGAACCGGGGAAGACAGATGGTTCTTTTCCATTGGAAGGAAAGCACAGAGCCCCAGCTCTCCAGGGGCTGATGAGAGGCAGCCCCCAGCATTCCAAGAGCAGCTGGACCTGTCCAGTGGCCCCTTGGAGGCCAAACCAGCCAGACCTGTTCCATGTTCCCTTGGTTGTTTCATGAGGGCCTGCAGTGTCACAATGTTCTCCTTTCTTCTGCAGTGTCACAATGGCCCCATGCTTCCCTGAGGGCCTGCAGGGTCACAGTGGCCCTTTGGTTCTGTGGGGCCCCACAGTGTCACAATGGTCTCCATGATTCCATGGACCCTTGCAATTCCACAAGGCTCTCCATGGATCCACCGTGCCCTGCAGGATCACAACGGCCCTTTGGTTCCATGAGGCCCTGAAATGCAGCAATGGCCTCTTGGTTCCACAAAGCCCTGCTGCTTCACACTGGGTCCTTAGAACCATGCGGCCCAGCAGTGCCACAGTGATGGCCTTGGTGCCACGAGGCCCCACAGTGTCATAGTGGTCTCCACAGGAAGGAAACAACCGAGCCCCAGTGTTCCAGGGGCGGGTGAGGGGCAGTCACTAGAGACCAAGGGCAGACATATTGGACAGTGCTGGCAGATTTCATCTGGGAGCAATTGTTACGTCATGTGTGGGGGATGAGGGGCAAGTACACTCAGACAACTCACCCCTGATTATCTTGTGGCACAGAGGAAGTTTATTTTCCAGGCTACCCTTTATATAGAACATTTGAAAGACCAGTGTGGATATTCGCGTTGGTCTGAACTCTGTACCCCCTCGGGATCTGGCCAGTGAAATGCTTGCAGCTTCATAAGAGACCTGACTGGGAGAAGATCCTGCCAGTCAGTCCTGGGGCTTGGTAGCAAATATGCTATTTGGTAAAAAGCAATCTCCAGATATTTGGAGTTTTAGAGGCAGAATATCAATTTTGGCCATGCATGCCTGGAGGTGAAGGATGGTTCTTTTCCACAGGAAGGAAAACATGGAACATAGGTGTTTCAGGGGCAGATGAAAGGTGGCAATCAGAGGCCAAGGCAAGCCAGACCTCTCTACCCTGGTAGCTTTTGTCTGAAACCAGCCCTTGGATATAGGGAATTTTTCAGGTGGAACCCTACATTTGGCCATTTTTGCTTAGGGGAGAAGGATAAGAAGGTGAGAAGCACAGAGCCCAAATGTTTCAAAGACAGAAGAGTAGACAGGTGGCTCCCAGGTAGCCAAGCCAGCCGGACCTGTTTTCTAGGCAGCTTTTGTCACCGAGAAATCCTTGGATATTCAGAATTTGGGGGGCTGAGTTTCAGTTTCATCCCTGGACATGCTGATGAAAAGGATGGTTCTTTTCCATTGGAAGGAAAGCACCGAGCCCCAGTGTTTCAAAAGCAGGTGAGAGGCAGCCCCCAAGAGGCGAAGGGCAACCTGTCTGTCCTGGCAGCTTTCATCTGGGAGCAATCCTTGGATGGATGGAGTTTTGGAGGTGGAATCCCAGATTCAGCCATGAGCACCAGGTCAAGGTGGATGGTTTTTCCAGAGGAAAGAAAAGTGCAAAGCCCAAGATTTTTGGAAGAAGATGAGAGGTGGCCACACATGGGCCAAGAGAGCCAGACACCTCCTGACATCTTTCATCTGGGGCAAATTCTTGGATATAGGGAATTTTGGAGGTGGAGTCTCAGTTTTGGTTGTGGGTGCCTGGCCAGGAAGGAGAGCTCTTTTCATTAGGAAAGCCCAGAGCCCCAGTGTTTCAAAGGCAGATGAGAGACAGCCCTCAGGAAGCCAAGGCCAGCCAGATTTGTATCTTCTAGCAGGTTTTGTCTGGGATATATGCTTGGATATAAGGAATTCTGGTGGTGGGTTCCCAGCATTGGCCATGGACACCTGGACATGAAAAGTGCTTTTTTCCCATAGGAAAGAAAAGCACATGGCCCCAATGTTTCAAAGGCAGACGAGAGGTGGACTCGGGGTGGCCAAGCCAGAAAGATCTGTCTGTTCTGGCAGATTTCATCTGGAAACAATCTTTGCATATAAGGAAAAATGGAGAAAGAATCCCAATTTTGGCAATGGACATCTGGAAAGAGGGACAGTTCTTTCCATAGGAAGGAGAGCCCAGAGCCCCAGTGCTTCAGGGGCTAATGAGAAGCAGCCCTTGACATGCCAAGGTCAGCCATACCTGTCAGGTGGCTCTCAGAAGGCCAAGCCAGTCAAACAGTCAAGACCTGTTTCATGTTCCCTGGATTCCATGGGGCCCCACAGTATGACAATGGTCTCCTTGGTTCCCTGAGTCCCTCTAGTGTGACAATGTTCTCCCTGTCACAATGTTCTTCTTGCCTCTGTAGAGTCACAATGGCTCTTTGCTTTCATGAGGTCTTGCATTGTCACAATGGCTTCTTGGTTCCACAAAACCCTTAGGTGTCACCATGTCCCTTTGGCTCCATGTGGCCCTGCTGTGTCACAATGGCTCCTTGGTTCTATGTCCCCACATCTTCATCCTTGACCCTTGGTTTCCATAGAGTCCCTGAGTTTCACAATGGTCTCCTTGATTCCATGAGATTCCAGAGTGTCTCCATGGTGTCCTTGGATCTGCATTGCCACAATGGCCCCTTGGATCCATGAGTTTCTGTACTGTCAGCAATGGTTTCGTCGTTCCAACAGGGCCTTGATGTGTCCCAACGGCTGCTTGGTTTCATGACATTCCATAATGTCATGTACATAAAATCACACTATGAAAAGCTAGTGTCTATGAAGGAGACAGAGGAGTCCTGCAACTTTATTCCAATAAAGGGAAAGAGTCCACCAGGGCACACACCCACAGGGTTTTCTCTCTCGAGGTTTCAGAGGGTGCAGCCTCCTTTTATCCAAACTCCCGGCTGCACGTTGCTCTCTTCCTGTCGCCATTGGCCGAGGTACTAGGAAGGTTCAGCTTT
Organism: Melospiza georgiana; assembly: GCF_028018845.1. Lineage (NCBI taxonomy): Eukaryota > Metazoa > Chordata > Aves > Passeriformes > Passerellidae > Melospiza > Melospiza georgiana. Next base: position 6,728,002 of record NC_080457.1, on the reverse strand, counting down.
TCGAAACCACCTGTCACATATTACCCTCTCAAACCTGTCATTTTACCCCAAAGTTCATAAACTCAGGCTCATGCAGACCCACATGTCTGTTTCAGGAGCCAAGCTGTCTGGGCTCTGTAATAAAGTAAATGGAGATATTAAGACCATTTCAAAGATAGTAACACCAAAACCTTCACCCATCAAATTGTCTGTAATGAAACTTCCTTATCATTCACAATGGGCTCCTCATTTCCATGAGGCCCCACTGTGTCACAAGGTTGGTTCAGTGAGGTTCAGTGAGGTTCCCCAGTGTCACCATGGTGTCCTTGGACCCGCATTGTCACTGCTGACCCTTGGTTCTGTGAGGTTCCCCAGTGTCACCATGGTCACTGTGAGAGGCTGGATGAGATCAATGTCCCGAGACACCTTGGGATGAGCTGTCACTCAGTCACACAGTGGGGACAGCGCTAACCTAGCCCTGATTGCCCGAGGAATCACAAATCCCACCTGGGGGACCCTCACAAAGGCCCAGGGGCTTAAAAACACAGAGGACAAGGTCAGCCCCTGGTATGAACTCTCATTCCCCTGGGTTTGTGTCTCACCCACGCTGGAACCCCAGGAGCTGGGAGCCATATGAATGTCCTTTTATAGAGCTTCTGTCTTTCTGTCGCTCTCTTTCATCTCCTTCTAATGCTCTTCCTATGGAACATTTTTGGGTACCTCATCATGTGAAGTGTTTAAAGGTTTCCAAGTAAAATGGGCCAAGTTAATGAAATTACTGTTATGGTAAGTGTTTTATGTTGAATTGGATGTTACATTGAATCCTTTTCCAAAGTTTCATGGATTTTGTACTTTACCAGTAAAACTTTGTGTCATTTGGACCTTTTGAGAATATCTGGTTGGTGTTTCTCCTGAGCACCAAAGTCAAGTAAAGGAGCCTTTGGTTGCCCCCAGCATTTGAGTGTTCTGGGGTGTCCAAGCCCCGCAAGCTCACAATGGCCTCTTGTTTCCTTGAGGCCCCGCTGTGTCACACTGGCCCTCAATTCCCTGAGGATCTGGAGTGTCACATGGGTTTGTGGCATTTGTCCTTCCTGCCCCTCACATCCCGCTGGCCCACCAAGAGCCCCGAGGCAGCCGTGAGGGACAGGCCCTGCTGGCCCAGGCTGGGCTCAGGGCTTGGCCTTTCTGCTTCCTGCAGCCAAGCCAGGCCTTGCTCAGCATTGCAGTTCCCTGCTCAGAGCCTTGGGCTCCCTGCAATCCTGGCCTCAAGGATCTGCTCTCACCAGGCCCTGGGCAGCCTTTGGCACTCCCTGCCCTCACTGGGGCCCAGCCATGCTCCAAGGCACTTGGAGTTTTGCTGCTGACTCCTTAAGCAGCTTCTTCATCCTTCTCTGTGTGCCTGAGTCTCCTGGACCCAGCCCGAAATTCAGCATGGGGCTGATTAAAATACAGAAAGACCTCAAGAGCTCTTTGTCTCCCTGCCATTGTCTTTGGGTCTCCAGTGCTTGTGCAGTGATTGGAGTCAGTTTGGAGTTCTCTTCAGGAGGAAGATTCCAAAGTGCACATCATGATTTTCGGCCTTAGTCAAGGAAATATTTTTTTACTTTTCATTTCAGAGAAGAGGGGACAGAAGCATTCCCCAGGTGATCTTGATGCTGAATGTCTCCTTAGGAGGTCAAGGCACAGAGAAGAATGAGCCCCTTGCAGGCTGAGCCTTTTTGGACAAGCTGCTCCTCACCCCCAGCATCACCATGTCTGACATCATGCACCTGGGACTGACATCACAAAATATCCAAAAATGTTAATGGAATTTATTATTTTGTTTTTATTCTGTAACACATTATTTAGTGTTAATATTTCATTATTTACATATTAATTATATTTATTTATATTTATAACAACAGTATTAGTTTTTATAACCTAGGTTTTATATTTATATAAAACACTAATACAGGTTTAGCAGTCAAGAAAATTAATGCTCAATATTTCTAAGTAACACAATTCTCTTCATTAATTAAGTAAGCTCTATTAGCTATTCATTTATTCCTCTTTCTTATAATTAGATATATTTGTAGTCTTTTTGTCATCTTTTTTATAATCTTTTTACAATACATTGTCAAGGGGGGGTACATTGGGGTCCCTGGAGACATTTCTGGGGCACATTTGGGGCAGTTTTGGATCTGGGGAGGGAATTCAGAGAAAACGTGAGAGTCTGGAGGACACTTGGGGGAGCTGGGTGGGCACCTGGAGGGGCACTCAGGGATTCTGAGGGAAAGCTGGGGGTCTGGTGCAGCACTTGGGTGTCCTGGGGGGCCCTTGGAGGTCAGGGAGGGGAAATTGGGGCCCTTCAGGGTCCGGGCGGGCCCTTGGGGGGCTGGAAGGGGCCCGAACGGGGTGCGGGGGGTGATGGGAGCTGTAGGCGCGGGTATCGTACAGTTTAATTGGGCCGCGGAGCATCATGGGAGTTCTGGGCGCAGCTGCAATGGCTCTCGGTGGGGCGCGGGGCATGACGGGAGATGAAGTCCAGGGTGGAATAGTGCTGGAGGTGCGCCACGGAGCATGATGTGAGCTGTAGTCCCGAAAGTGGTTAGAACATGAAGTTTGGGGGTCCGGGAAGGCACTTGTGAAATAAACAGGGCCAGGAGACTTCTTCTCCTTTTTAACGCCTTGATTATAAGTGATCAGCCCAGGATTGGGCGGCTCGGCGGGGCTGCAGTATCCCGCCGTCTCTCCCAGGTCGACTCAGAGGAGGAGGATAAGCACATCTCTGTCCACTAGGGACAGAGCTGGGGAATCACGTCCTCGTGGGAGCCTTTAGGGCGTGGTGTTTCCGTCCGATGTTAGGTCCCTGTGCTCCCTCTGGCCCGGTCCCGGTGTCGGGACGACTCCCAAGATCAGGGCGAGAGGGGCTCCGAAGGTGTTCCGCATCTCTGCAGGCTCAGCACTCGGCTCCTCACGTCCAGACATCACTCCAGTCTCTCAACTCTTAGGTGGCTCGTTGTTTTTGGGGTTCCTGCACGTTTGGAGTAGGGGTCCCACAGCATGCTGGTCCTTGGAGTCACTTTGCATAGCCCCCCCCCCCCACCCTCTCAGGTCTCTTCACCCTTCTGGGAAAAGTAAACCTTAGCCTAGGGCAAGGCTCTGCTAATACAAAAGGAGCGATTAACTGCAATGACCCGTGATTACAATAACAAAACATGCAGAACTTTGGCTGCGACAGTGATCTGGCTGCCTTTTTGTAACTTTTTCTCACAAAAAAATATTAACAGAATTTTTGTTCATAACACTTGGGGGACACTTTTGCAGCCGAGCCGCGACTTGAGGTCCTCGGGGGAACTTAAACAGTAGGAGCACTGGGGGGGAGTTCGGAGAGCTCCAACTGGGCTCTTTAGGGAGCGGGGCATGGCAGGGTTTTAGGCACGGGACTGTGTTCTGAGGGGCTCTGGGGCCGCAGGGAATGAGAGGAGATGAATTCCCAGAAGTCGATGTACCGGGCATCTGTGGGGTTGGGAGCTCTCAGGGGGTCCGGGGGCGCTTTTGGGAGTCCTGAATGGGCGCTGAGGGGTCACTGAGGGATTCTGGAGGGTGTGGGGGACACTGATGGGACAGATGGGGGCAGATGCCGGGGTTCTGTGGAGCGCGGGGCATGACGGGCGTTGTAGTCCCAGCTCCAATGGGGCTCAATCAGGCCCTGGGGCATCAAGGGAGTTGTAGGCTAAATAATACTGTGTCCATCTAGGCCCCGCCCCCAGACCCAAATCTCTGGTGCTGATTGGCTGCTGGAAGTGATGGGTGGGAGCCTCAGCAAATAGGATGTAATGGAGGCAGGAACATCCCATTCACTATCTTCCAGTCCTCCTCAGTACAGACCAGTTCTTCTGAAGTAAAACCCAGTTCAACCCCCTTGCCCCTTCAATCCATCCCAGTAGAGCTTAGTCCCTTCCAATACACCTGGATTTATTCCCAGTCCCTTCCAGTTCCCCCCCAGTGTAATCCAAAGGATGCCCCAGTGTCCCCAGTCTTCTCCTCTATGTCATTAATGTCCCAAGTTTGTCCCAGTATCAATCCCAGTCTGTCTCAGTGTACCCCACAGTCCATCCCAGTCCACCCACATTCCCCCTCAGAATTCCTCCTGTTCCTTGTATGTCCCAGTCCTCCCCAGTGTCACTCCCAGTATGTCCCAGTGTCTCCCACAGCGTTCCCAGTGTTCCCAGTATGTCCCAGTTCTCCCCAGTGTTTCCAAGGACAGTTTAATTTCTCTCAGTGGCCGTGGCAGCCAAACCCAGCAGTGGGGTCAGTGCAGTGCCCATGGCCACAGCTCCTTGCAGTGGCCCAGTGCAGCTTGGGCTGATGATCCACCCTCACAGCTGGCCCAGGGCAGCTCTGCAGTGCCTTTGGTGGCACCTGGGGCTGGCACACACCTGAGGAGTGTGTCTGTTTGCAGTCGGGAAACTCAGGAGTTTCAGTTTGCTTCAAAAAAACCCCAAAAGGGAAAACCCCTCTCAGGCTGAGTGCAGCCAGCTCTGCAAGCACAGCAGGTCCCTGAGGAGTGAGGACAGACAGGATGGGGCAGAGCAATGTGGACCAAGGTTGTCCACACTGGGTCAGAGCTCAAGGCACAACTTCTCTGAGCAGGCCAGAGCTGCTGAGGAGAGACCCTGGGTCAGTATCAATCACAGAATGCTGCAATCAACTCTGCTCTAAAGAGAAATAAAATAAAATACATCCTTTAAAATAGGAATGTGTATTTCTTACAAGTTCTTTGAAATCTTTCTCCATAACTGGACTAGGAAAACTTTGATGGTTCTCACAGGGCTTTGATGTTGTTTACATCAGACTCAGTCCCTGAGAGTGACTTCAATAAACTTCTCAAGAACTCAAAATTAAATTGAAACTCAGAAGTTTCTTGAAGTTTTAATGGGTCCCACTGAGGGACATGACTGGGAAAGTGTCCCCAGGTTCCAGTTAGAGCAGAACACTGGAGGCAGTGGTGACAGCTGGGGACAAACAAGGCAAAGGTGTCTCTGGTGCTGAGCACACCTGGATGTGTTTGAGGAATGCCAAGGGCAAAGGCCTGAGCCCCAGCCCCTGGCCAGGCAGATGCCTTCCCTCCCTCCTTGCTCAGGGCTCTTCCCGGGATGGGCACTGGCATGTGGGGCTGTGCAATGGCAAGGGCAGGAGCATGGGGCGGCCCCTGCCAGGCTGCTGAGCAGGGACAAGGAGGCAATGAGGCCCCAGGCCTGCAAGGGTCCCTTGTCTCCTGCTCCTGCCTCAGGCCCAGGCCCAGCAGCCATGGCCAAAGTGCTGCCCAAGTTGGCTCTGTCAGGGCTGTCTTGCAGCTGCTGCCCATCCCTGTGCCCTGTGTAGCCCAGGCTGTCCCACGGTGTCCCTGCCCGGCCATAGGGCAGACAGGGCAGTACCTGCAGGCAGCAAGGGGAGGCAGCACAAGTGACAAAGAGGTTAAAGGGGTGGGGTGGGCGGACAGGAGAGACCCCATCAGGGGAGAAATCTGCACAGCCCCTGGACACAGTGAGTCTCTGGCTGCAGAGCAATGCAGTTCCTGGAAGTGTTTCTGACAGTGCCAGCACTGACAGGACCTGTCAGGGTGGCTCTCCTGGATCTCCTGGTGTGGAGCAGAACAAGCTCCAGAGCGGGGCTTCCCTGCTGCCCCTTCGGAGGCAAAGGACATGTCCCTGCACAGGCAGAGCTGCCCCGGGGCTGTGGGGTGGGGATGGGCTCTTGTGAGCCCTGGCAGGGAGCAGAGCTGAGCTCAGGGAGACGCTGCTGGCAGGAACAGCCCCACTCAGCAGAGACACTGGCAGGGAGGGACAGAGAGCTGCTGCCACAAATGCTGACCAGGGGGATGTGGCACCTCCCTGCTGTCCCTGTGGCTCAGGCACTTTCCCGCAGCAGCTCCTCCCTGGGCTCCTTTCCCATCCTAAGTAGAGCCCCTGCCCTCATCCCACGGGAGCTCGGCTGTGCAGAACCTCTGCAGCAGCCAGAGCCCAGGGAAGGAAGGACAAGCCCCTGATTTCCAGCAGTCTCTGTGTCCCTGCTGTCCCCTGGCAGGAGCATTGTGACATTTCTCTGCCATTTCCAGGTGCCTGTGCTGACCTTGTTGCCACCATTGGGGTTTCTGAGGCAGAGCAAGGGTTTGGGGCTGGCAGGTGCCCATCCAGGCAGGGACCCTTTGGATCCTGCTGTGGAGATGTGTCTGTGGGAGCAGAGTGCCCAGGTGCCCTCAGGGCCGTTCAGCTGATTCCCTGAGTGTCCTGCAGGGCTGCAGTGTGCCCTCCAGAAGGGCACAGCTCTCCTGTGTTGTCTCTGGGCTGCCTGGGATCCCCATGGAGGAGACAGCTCAGTGGCAGGGCCAGGGAAATGCTGCTGGAAGCTGCACCTGGGCACCTGCAATGATCTCTCTGTGCACCAGCCTGGCAGGAGACAGCTGAGATCCTCATGAGGCACCCTTGTTTTGCGGAGAAAAAAAGAAACCTCACAACTTTATAAAAGTTGTAAAGCCCGGTATGCCTTTATTAGGACGCGTGCAGGACACAAGCCTCCCCAAAAGGCATGCATACCCCTGAAGACCTCAGGTCTCATTTAATCCCCCTTCCAAATGCATATGCATACAGTTTCACAATAGGTTCATACATATTCATTCCGCGCGACATTTATCGCCAGTTCTTCTTTATCAAAAGAATTTCTAGGTCGGGGGCAAATTGACCTTGTGGTCGTTTCTGTTTTTCTTTCTCTGTCATCTTGCTGTCTCCAGCATCCGACTTTTCCTTCAGCTTTGGCCTCACAGACTTTTCACCTCTCCTAGACACTTCACCTAATTCAGAATGGATCTCTACTCTGTCTCATTCCCCCCTTTCCTAGGAAATAAGTAAATTCTTTTACTTAATGAAAACCCTCACGACAATAAGTGTCTTTTAATGCTCCACCATGTACGTTTGACAAAGAGGTTAGTACAGCTATTCGTTGCAGCATTCTCCTGTCCCAAATTAACAATATAATAGAGAATCCTAAGCTTATCCCAACTAATATTAGTAAAACTACAATGGGGTGGCCCAACTTATTAATGATTCCATTTGCAGTTGGTGACCACCTAAAGATCACATCCCACCAGTGATGATCCATATTTTGTTTTATTCTTTGTAGAACTCTGGTTATCTCCTTTGTATCATGTTGGACAGTAATTAAGGTTTTCTTTCCACTTTCTTGGATTTCCTTCAAGATCTCCAATAGGTCTTGGTGCTTAATTAATTGTTTTACTAATATAAGGTTCATCCCAATAGGAGTAGGTGGTAGTCTGTGATACATCGTGTAGTTAGCTTTAATCAGCTGGTGGGATGTCACTGGGGCCAAGTACGAAAAATCACACCTGATAATCTTAACAAAATTACAAATACAGAAATTAGAATGATTTCTACTAGACAGAATAACACCATTGCTATCAATTTGTACAGCAGCACAGGCAGCTCTCAGACATATACACCATTTTCCAATATATACGAGCACAGTTTTCTGGTCAGTGACTGGATGAATTTCAAAGTGACAAATACTCTGTTCAGTGTCCAAACACACATCCTGAGCATTAATAGTATTGCTTTCACAAATGAATCCCATCTGTTCTCTAGTAATGCAGGATTCTAAGTTTACTGTCTGCCACTTTTCATTCATCTTTCGTGCCCACACTCTATGTTCTGAAGGATAGAGTGTTGTTTTTTTCATGGTTTAATCCTAGGGCAACGATGGGATGAATAACATAAACAGTGGCATTATGTATGGTAAGCACAAAGGCAGTGGCCACATTAGAAACAGGATCATAGGTAAATTCACCATAGTCCACCAGCATTGAAACTTCCTTTCAAAATCAATTGCATTATCCCACACAATTTTCCGAATTTCAGCTGGAAAATTACCTTCACCCCCTTCCCGTATGATCATAACTGTGCTTGTATACAACTGAAAGCTAAAGACACATTATCTTGAACTGTACTAAGTGCTTCTACTATTAACTTGTGGTCTTGGTCCCCGGCCTTTTCATACTTCCTTACTTTGGCAGTACTTTGAAATCTGTCACTGGCTAGTTCCTAATGCCAACAGAGATTACTATAAAGGCTGCTTCAATTTTGTTAGGCTACCTGCTGCAGTGGCCAGTTTATTCATCAGTATTTCTGAATCAATTCCATTTAAAACTCCCAATCCTGTCCCTAATATACCAGTTAGATGTTTGTTATGGGGAACAGGAACTGCTTTCTGTCTATGACCATCCCTGCCAGAGGGATGTGCTGGGCTCACACTGCAAATTCAGACACACTTCACAAGTGTATCTGACAGAGGTTTAGGTCATACTTGAAGCAGATGTTTGCTCTGAAATGCAGAGACCTCAAGGAATCTAACCTCTCCTTCCTCCCCCAAATCACCTGATTCTCCAGATGTGTGGCAAATAGGAATGTCTCTCCTGGTCTACAAAACCTCACCCACCTTGCCCCTAGCTAAGATCAAGCTGTGAACTGTGTTCAGGGTAGAAGATAACAGGATTTGTCAAACAGATAAGAATAAAACTCGCTGGACAAATGGGATTTGGGTAGAAAGATTTCAGGTCCAAGCCTCAAGTAAATAATGAAGGGGAAATCTGAGAGAAGAGCCTAAATTCATTGCAGTGCCTCAGAAGAAACTGGGATCAGGTTTCTGCTACTTGAAACACTCAGCGCAAAAGTGATGCTCAAAATCCTACAGCCTGCTGCTGAGCTCTGAGGGGGTCTCTCTACCTCTTTTAAGCAGAATCCAACTGCCTCAGACTGGGACAATCACTGATCCAAATTTCAGTAGGAAAAGGGATAGCTATAAATAAAGAAAATCACCTTCCTTACTTGGGTTAATTCACCACCTGCAGTTCAGCACCCTTTACGAGCCATTGCCTGGGTGTTCAGCCAACCAGCTTAGAAAATGACCTAAGGAAACTGATTTCTTGGTGTTCCTGGTTTTAGGCACCAGGAGAGTTGGCTCCTTCCTTTCTTGTTCTGCTCCTGAGATACGCCTGTTTTTGTAACCATGTTGTCCAGCCCTCAAAGGAAGTTTTTAGGAAGGATGGGCAGGCTGGTTGGATTTTTGAGATGTTAATTTGCATTATCAACTCTACCATTCTGGATTGAATAATAGCTGTTGTTCACTCACATTCTTTACTACGTAGGGGCCTATTTCATACACTTTGGGTTCAAGTTTGGGTAGAGTCTGAACTAGTATGGGGTGTATAAGGCCCTGCTGTGGTGAAAAGTGCAGTGTCTGCTTTGAATTTAAATTAAAGTCTGATAGCAACTCGAGCTCAAAGGCAGGTCACTTCTACAGGCTGTATCAAGGTGAAATTACACCAACAGTCTGATTCACTTAGGCTATCACAGACTTCCTGGTGTTCATATACACCAGGGGAGGTTCAGACACTAATTACATCTGGTCTCTCATAAGCCACCCTATTGATGACCCAGCATTTTACTTTGATTTCTTCTCCTCTGATTCCTTGAAGTGTCCACAGTTCCCGTTCCTGCCATTCTTGCTCCTCATATACCTGATTCTCATGGATTACTACAGTAGATATGTTTAAATCTTTTATCTCAGAAGGTTTTCCCATGGATCCAGTATACTGATTAAATGCCTGAGACCAAGGCCATTCAGCATTGCTTTGGATGGAGGTACTCCCTAGTTCTAAAACTTCAGTTACAATTACATACAAAACAATTCTGTAAACTAAAGTATGAACTACTCCCGACTGCAATATACTCATTTTGCCTGAGTAAGTTTTAGTCTCAGTTCATTGTCTCCTGGTGTCACTTCTGAAGGGGCTTCTAGGCCTTCTTCACCCTAGAGTGATGGATCCAGGCATTCTGCTCCTTGATTTTGATTGCAGTGAAGGTGGTGAGAAGTACTTGCAGTGGTGTCTCCCACTGTGGTTCCGAAGTCTTCTCTGTAAGAGACTTAACATATACATCATCCCCAGGCTATCTAACTCCCTGCTCCGAGTTCCAGCCACACGTTTCTCAATTTCTCTGAGCTGTTTGCTTACAGCCACTATGTAGGTGGACATTCTGGACATTCCCTTTGTATTCTATATGGTCTTCTATAAGGCATTTCAAAAGGACTCAGCATTCCTTTAGCTCAAGATTTAGTTTGAATTTGCAATATTGCTAGTGGAAGAGCTTGGGCTAGGGTAGATTAACTTCTTGCCCCAGTGTTACAATCTGCTGCTTAATCAAATGATTAATTTTCTCTACCTGGCTACTTGATTGGGGCAGTATGAAGTGTGAAGTTCTTAATCTATGCCCAGATGGCTACTAATCTGTTGCACTGCTTTGGAAATGAAATATGATTCTTTATCTGGGGACATCGTGGCTGGAACTCTAAAGCGTGGTATTATTTCTTGTAAAACTAATCTGGTCATCTCTTGAGCTCTGACAGTTCTGGTGGGGAATGTTTCTGGCCACCCTGAAAATGTATCTATTAATACCAGTAAATACTGATACCCCCCTTTCCTTGGGAGTTCTGAAAAGTTAATTTGCCACTGCTGTACAGGCTCATGGCCTCTCCCAGTCTGACCGAGTTTCGGACGGGGTGCATTTTGGGGTTAGTCTGGAGGCAAGGATCACATTGTCGGCTTACCTGAGTGACAGTGGCATATAAATTCCTGACAACGATACAGCGATTCTTTCAATCAGATATGTGTTCTAGAAAGCCTGTGGAAATTACTACTTCAAAGTCAACACTTCATTTAAATGCACTTTGTATCACTGGCAGCCTGGTTATTTTGAGAAAGGAGCCACACTCCATAGAAAGCTTTTAAGTAGTTAGGCCCTAGTGTGTTTTCTAGTGCTCTTCCTTCACTAGTAACCATGAAAATGGGAAGGGATTACTAGCTCTCTTTCAATGGTAGCCCACCCCTTGCAGTTGTATGTCTCTTTTGATTAGTTCTATTGTATTATGGCTTACCTTCGAGGAAAATCTGTACCTCACCCTTTGCTGCTTTCTTTGCCTCTCCATCCGCCAGCTCATTTCTTTCCTCCAATTTTAAGCTCCCTCTCTGGTGTGCCTTTATAGGCTTTTTCAGGTAGCTGAACTGATTGCAACAGCTGGATTGTCTCTTCTTTCCCTGTGAGGTCAGCAGTCCCCTCTCCTTCCAGATGGCTCCATGTGCATGTATGACTCCAAATGCATACCTCGAGTCTGTGTAGATGTTTATTCTCCTCCCTTTTGCCCTTTCCAGGGCATGGCTCAGGGCAATTATCTCAGCCTTCTGTGCAGAGGTCCCTGTTGGTAAGGGTCCAGACTCTCTTACCTCTCTGTAGGTGGTCGCTGCATACCCAGCATGTCGCTTCCCATTGGCAATGTAGCTGCTCCCGTCAGTGAACCAGGTCTCTGCATCATCCAGAGGGGTGTCCTTTAAGTCTGGGCAGCTGAAGTAGGTAGCTTCAATGGTCTCTAGGCAATCGTGGTGTACTGCTTCTCCTTGATTTCCACTGAGAAAAGAAGCTGGGTTGACAATATTAGTCACCACTATCTCTACATCATCTTGCTCTACCATGATGGCCTGGTATTTCAGAAACCTCTGCAGTGAGACCCAGTGGCCACCCTTTACTTCCAGTACTGCGGACACTGTGTGGGACACTAGCACAGTCATTTTTTGTCCCAGGGTAAACTTGCGTTCCTCTTGAATATTCAGCACAACTGCTGCTACAGCTCTGAGGCAACCTGGCCATCCTTTGGCTGTTGCATCTAGTTGCTTGGAGAAGTAAGCAACTACCCTTCAGTATGGACCCAAGTCCTCAGCCAATATTCCCTGGGCAATTCCTTGCATGGAAAAATAGAAAGAATGGTTTGCTTACATCTGGAAGTTTCAGAGCTGGAGCTGACATGAGGGCATTCTCTAGCTGGTGAAAGGCCCATGTGGTGTCTTTTGTCCACTGGAGATCTGTTTCCATTGGCAATAAGAGCATAGAGGGGTCTGGCGAACAGTCCATAATTATAAACCCACAGCTGGCACTACCCTGCCATGCCTAAGAAGGTTCAGAGTTCCTTCGTTGTCTGGGGTTTCAAGGTTTGGCGTAGGGCTTCCCTGCCTTAAAGTCTGCTGCTCAGCACTCACTTCTTACCCCAGGTAGATTACCTTCTGTTTCACTACCTGTGCCTTTTTCTTTGAGACTCTGCATCCTTGGGATCCTAGGAAATTCAAAAGGCTCACCATCCAGGCTTCTCTCGCTTCCCTTGTCCGAGTGGCTACTAGAAGATCATCCACATACTGCAACAGCCTCCTTTCCTCTTGTGGAGCTTCCTGGGACTCTGGGTCTTTGCAAGCTGTTCTCCAATCGGAGTGGGGAATTTTGAAGCCTTCAGGCACATGGACTATGTGAGCTGTGTTTGAATGAAAAAATTTTCTGGCTGGCTTCGTGGATAGGGAGGCAAAAGAAGGCATTTCTTAGGCCTAAAACAGTGAACCAGGTTAGCTAAGGTGTGAAACAAGTTAGTAAAGTATATGGATTTGCTACCACAGGGTATAAGTTCTGTGTCATCTTATTAACAGCCTTTAATCCAGTACTATCCGTTATTGGGCTGATTCCTTCCTTATCTTCCTTTTGAGGGTACTACTCAGTTCTCACTAGTTGTGTTCTTTCCTTAAGCTTGATTACCATGGATGGGCATCTTTCTCCCTGGTACAGCAGAGGTCCATATCCTTGAAAACACTTTATTTACCTATTCTAATATCTCCTTACCAGTGCCTTTCTTAATTTCAATGTCTGTTAATGTTAAGCCTAACATGTTCATATCATTTGCCTCCAGAGTAACCTTTCTCATTTGAGAATGTTTAGCGAATTGAGCGAATTGTAACAAAAGATTCTAAGTACACATAGTACACGTTACTTTAAAGGTTTGCAAAAGTATGCCTTCTCAGACTGGCCAGTTGTTCAGTTGTTCCCCACACTACAACATAAACATTCTCCACAGGTACTAAAGCTTTATTTAAAACTGAATATATGGGCCTTGTGTCAACTAAAATTCTTCCCTTTTTGGGAGGTCATCTTTATCCTCCCTCCCTTACCTTGGGACCTTAACAAATCATATGTATTCATTTTGCGAACTGTGATTGCTTTGCATTTCAGCATGATAATCTTTGTTTGACTTCATACATTGCTATCTTATGCTGTATGCTGAACAAAACATTTGATTTGCTTTCTCTTTGCCTTGTTGTCCTTTTCAAGGACCAAGACCAGAGGGCGGTCTGATCTCACAGTCTCTTTGCCTTTCTGGGTGACTTCTTAAAACAAAAAGACATTTCAGCATACAAAACCCCCATCCCATTTATCTTCCTATTTTAAAACAGTACTAACTGCAATGAAGTATTATAAATCTTTTTATTTTCTGAGCTGCTCCTACTGGCAGCCTTCTCCCAGTGAGCCCCTCCCAAAAGGGGCTAATTTAGGAACCTCTTTGCTCTGGTCAGTTCTCATTACCTCTTTCTCCTTGCCCTATCTCGCTTCCACCCAAACCTCTTTTCACAGACCTTCACAGTAGTTTCTCAGTTTTCCTCCTACATACACACAGCTCCAGCTGGCAGGTATCAGATGTGATTCCCACACACAAGCTTTAAGACCTTGGGTTCTGAATCCGCTTGATCAGAAACCTCTAATTTGCACTTGGGGCATGTGCCCTGACGCTTATTAGAACAAGTGTTTCTCACAAACACCGCACTGCAATAATACCTGCACATCCAGCTTTTGCCTACAGGTCATTCGCGTGTTCCCTGGGGAGACAGGGCAGCCAGAGCTGTCCCTGTGCCCAGGGGACAGCCACTGTCACCTCATGCAGCATGCCAGCCTCTTGATGCACCAAAGGCTCCCCAAAATCGCTCACAAAGGCAGGCTCTTCTGTTTGTTACAGAGAATTTTAAATCCCTACAGCAGACTATTCTCAGTCCAGACTTGCTATGGTACCAGCTGAAGTCTCATTAACTAATTTATCTCTTCTATCTAAACTCTGTTTTACAAAATTAAGCACTGTGTCTACTCACACTTGTTTTACTGCCTTGCAAAAAAGGCTGTACTTGTCACAGCCGAAACTCTGATATGCCCACAGACACAGACACACATGCCCCCCCCCCCTCCCCCTTATCTCAAATTCACTAGAGTCAAGGCTTGAATTGCTGTGAGGGGGAGAATTCTTGGAATTCCTTTAATTTGCTTTATCATAGTTAAGCATAAATCACCACACTATAGTTCTTCTGTGTAAAATGCTACTCTTCTTGCAAACAAAATCTTAAAATCTCCACAAACACCACTATACAATCTGAGAATCAAATTACCACAATGCAGTGGAAGAAAATCACCACACAAATCACTGGGAAAGGGCATATCTCTCAAAATGCTCACTTTTCTCAACACAACACAGCATACCATAATTCAGCATTTACTCACATCAGTTTTTCTTGGACACAATCAAAATAACAGCACACAGTCTAGAGATCAACTACAAACATCCAGGGCAAAGGAACTCTCTGAGCTCATACTTACGGTCAAAATGCACCAAATTTACACAAATCACTACATTTAAACACAATAAATACCATCACTGTCGTTCTTCCACTCGCTTCTCCGCAGGGCACTTCTCTCCCTGCCCCCTCAGGCTGCTGCAGCCGGCACCTCAGGCCTCACTCGGCTGCTTCAAACATGGGTAGTACTCACCCCCCTGCACCGTAGGGCACTGTAGGTTTACTCTCTTTTATACACCATACACTTATACACTTGCACGATTAGAAACGCAGTGCACTGACCACACAATGCATTAACCATAGAGCAACACAGTGTCCGGACATCACACGCACACACAAACAAAACACATGCGGGTTCAGCAGTTCTGCTCTATCAGAACAATAAACCCCCAACACACACATACATGGGTTCACCCGACCCACCCCCAGGGTCACTAGCAGTCTGCTCTATCACAACGATGAACCCCGTCTCTACTGCAGCTGCTCCATCAGCTATACCGAGACATCTCTGGGCGGTTTACTCCTTTGCTCTCCTTTCTCTTCCCCAGGGGCCTCTCAGTACATACTGTATCTTCCTCCACAGCCAGCAGGTCGTTGTCTGTCTCCGCAGGTGGCAAGCAAGACGAGTGGAGCCCCACCAGGAAAAAAAAATCCTAGGGCGCGCCTTGGAGGTCTGTCTATCCCCCCTGCCCCTTCAGGGACAGAGAACTCCTGGCTTGGCTCGCCAAAATGTTTTGCGGAGAAAAGAAGAAACCTCACTTTATAAAAGTTGTAAAGCCCTGTATGCCTTTATTACAACACGCGCCAGACGCAAGCCTCCCCAAAAGGCATGCGTGCCCCTGAAGACCTCAGGTCTCCTTTTATCCCCCTTCCAAATGCATATGCATACAGTTTCACAATAGGTTCATACATATTTGTTCCGCGTGACATTTATCGCCAGTTCTTTTTTATCAAAGGAATTCCTAGGTCGGGGGCAAATTGACCTTGTGGTCATTTCTGTTTTTCTTTCTCTGTCGTCTTGCTGTCTCCGGCATCCGACTTTTCCTTCAGCTTTGGCCTCACAGACTTTTCACCTCTCCTAGACACTTCACCTAATTCAGAATGGATCTCTACTCTGTCTCACCCTGGCAGAAGGCGAGGGCTCTGTCCATCTCCTCTCTGCCCAGACCCCTCTGCCCTCAGCACTGCTCTGTTTCTCACTAGGGGAACTCCTCTGGGTGCCTCTCCTTCAGTTCCATGCTGCCAGCGAGGGACAACTGAGAACAGCCCTGATGGGCAGAGCTGCTCTCTTGTCCCTCTCTTGTACTGAGAGACCATCCCTGTGCCTCTTACACCCACACGGTTTCATCTGCAGTGCTTTAGAAATGTCAGGGATTTCAGACACCCACAACCACTCCTAACTGGGGCAGATGCAGCTGGATGAACAAATACAAGGAATTTCCTCAGCTCAGTTCTTCAGATGGGCAAATTGCAAACAGCAGGACTGAAAAGCTTTCTGGTGTTTGATGAGTCCATTTAATTGGTGATCATCCAGCCTTCTCAGTTGCCTCTCACTGGTCAGGACTAAGGAATTCTCTGGAGCCCATTTGTAAGTCCCTGCTGTCAATGCCTGCAAAACCCAGGGCCCGGGAAAGGGGAATGCAGAGAAGTGTTCCTAAAAAGAGAGACTCTGAATGTTGAATTGCTATGAGATATGTAATATATTTTGCTCTGTGTCTGGCCCAGCTCTGTCCTACCTTTTCCTCCTCAGCAGAAAACCATTTCCTGAGGCAGCAAATGTCCAACAGCAGCTCCATCAGCCACTTCCTCCTGCTGGCATTGGCAGACACGCGGCAGCTGCAGCTCCTGCACTTCTGCCTCTTGCTGGGCATCTCCCTGGCTGCCCTCCTGGGCAACGGACTCATCATCAGCACTGTAGCCTGCGGCCACCACCAGCACACGCCCATGTTCTTCTTCCTGCTCAACCTGGCCCTCACTGACCTGGGCTGCATCTGCACCACTGTCCCCAAAGCCATGCACAATTCCCTCTGGGACACCAGGGATATCTCCTACTCAGGATGTGCTGCTCAATTGTTTCTATTTGTCTTCTTCATTTCAGCAGAGGTTTCCCTTCTCACAGTCATGATCTATGACCGCTACTTGTCCATCTGCAAACCCCTGCACTACGGGACCCTCCTGGGCAGCAGAGCTTGTGCCCACATGGCAGCAGCTGCCTGGGCCAGTGCCTTTCTCAATGCTCTTCTGCACACAGCCAATACATTTTCCCTGCCCTTGTGCCATGGCAATGCCCTGGGACAGTTCTTCTGTGATGTTCCCCAGATTCTCAAACTCTCCTGCTCATACTCCTACCTCAGGGAACTTGGACTCCTTGTTGTTAGTGCCTTTTAATCATTTGCCTGTTTTGGGTTCATTGTTTTCTCCTACGTGCAGATCTTCAGGGCTGTGCTGAGGATCCCCTCTGAGCAGGGACGGCACAAAGCCTTTTCCACCTGCCTCCCTCACCTGGCCGTGGTCTCCCTGTTCCTCAGCACTGCAGCCTTTGCCTACTTGAAGCCCCATCCCTCCATGTCCTCCCCTTCCCTGGATCTGGGAGGGTCAATTCTGTACTCGTTGGTGCCTCCAGCCCTGAACCCCCTTATCTACAGCCTGAGGAATCAAGAGCTCAAGGCTGCCCTGAAGAAAATGATGACTGGATGATTTCTGAATCAACCAATTTTCTGTTTTCTTCTGCATAGCTTTTTGATTGGAACTCCCAACAGGCCCAACAAGCCTGCCCAGGTCATTGGTAGTGTTCAATGGGGTTTTCTGTTATAAAATTATGCTCAATAAATTTTTTAATCACCCCCATCAAATTCACTGTCTGCCTCTTGAATTTGACCCAGAAGATCTGTAAATCAGGGTTTGGATGATAGCTGCATTTGAAGAAAATAAACTACCTTGCAGTTCCTGTTTTATCAGAGATCTCAACTCTGAGACCTGCATGAAGTTAGAGGGAAGAAGGGAAAAAGAGTCCCAGCAGAGCAGCACGGCCAGGGAGCATCAGGGATTGGTCCTTTCAGAGCTGCTCTGCCCAACTCCACCCTGTCCTTGCCAGCCCTGCTGTGGCTGTGAGGCCGGAGTGCTCTGGCAGCTTGGTCACTGTCCTGCTGTGTGTCCCTGCTGTGTCCACAGGCAGGGTCAGGCCATGGGCACTGCTGGGACACAGCTGAGCTCCAGCACAGCAGCTCCATCAGCAAAGGGCATCTCCTGAGGGCAGGGCAGGGAGGCTTCGCTCCCCTCCAGAGCTGCTGTCAGCAATGTGCTCCAGGAATGCCCTGGCACAGCAAAGCCCAGGGCCTGGGGCAGGGGGGAGAGTGTGCAGGGGGGGCTCACAGCAGTGTCCTGGCACAGCCAGAGCTCCTGGCATGGACCTGAGGCAGCAGCAGAGCAGGGCCTGGGCTGTGTCTTTGTTCTGGGGCAGCCTGGGAAGGGGCCCCAGGGCAATTGTCCCACACCAGCCCCTGCAACCACCATTGCCAGCAATAGCCTCTCCCCACCTGCAGGAGGTTGTTTGTCCCTGAACAGAGGGACACCAAGTGACCAGGCCAGCAGGCCATGTTTGCTCTGTGCTGAGGAGATCTCAGCAGTGCATCGTGTGTGCATGGGGAGATGAACCCCAGTGAGCACAAACACCATCAGCAGCACCCAGGGGTGGCACAATTCCAGTGGCACAAACAGGGCCTTGAGGCCACTTCACTCTGAGAGTAATGTCCTCTGGGAAAACACCTGAATTCTTTGCTGGGTTGTGGTTATGACAGCATAGAGAGAAATATCCCAGGCAGGGAGGCTCCAGGGAAAAAATGCTCAGGGAAGCCATGGACTGCACAGAGAGACACTGGATAGAGTGAGGGTCTGTGGGGAGAAATCAGAGCTGCTTCCCTTTTGAACTCGCCTGAGGACCTGGACAGGGCTGTGCTGTGTTCTGGGCACTTACCTGGAACTGAGGGAGGTGGAAAAGGCCTTTGGTGTCAGGGCTGTTGAGAAGGCTGGGCAGAGTCACTGTGGGACCTCTCTCAAACCCCTTGGAAAGGCCAGAGCCATCCCAGAGGGTCCTGGGCACTTGGGAAGGGCAGACATGGAACCAGTCTGCAAACAGGGCAGGGAGGGGGACTGGGAGAGTCACAGCCTGCTCAGGCTCAGCAGGGACGGGGATGTGACAAATCCTCCTGCAGCCATCCCAGGCACTGGCAGGACAGGGCAGGCACTGCAGAACCCACGTGGGAGGGAACAGAAGGGAATGTTGTGCGCCCAGACTTCAGCCAGGCCTGGGACAAGGTCTGCTGTGGCCTCCTCAGAGCCAGACTGAAGAGAGCTGGGCTGAAGGAGTGGAACATGGGCTGGGTGGGAATTTGGCTGAACAATGAGGGTCAAATGTCATCCGTGGTACAGAGTCCTCTTGGCAGCCACACCCTGGTGACACCCCTCAGTGACCAGCCCTTGGCCACCACTGTGGAATGTTTCTATTGTCTCTAAAATGGCAATAAATGTACTTTCAATTCCTTTATGGATGCTGCCAAATTGCAGAGAGTCTGTGACTGAACTCATCTAGTTAATGGTGACTGCAAAATGTAATTGGGAAGATGACTGAGTTGTGTAAATTTGTCTTGCCATCAGGCGCCAAGCAAGCCACAAAAAACTAATGCCTCAGAACAAAGGCAGTTCAATAGGGAAAACCCCAAATCTGACCAAAAACATCCCAAACCAAATCAAAAAAACCAAAGCAAGACCCACCCACAACAACAGAAAAAACCCCACAAACAAACCAACCACAAAAAGAAAAAGCCACAGAAGAAAAGCAAATCCTCAGGAAATCTCCTACCAGCAGAAAATGTTTGACCACCTTGTGGCAGGAGAGGATTCTGTATATGTAGGTGCTGTTTTGAAAGAATAATGTCTTAAAAAAGAAATTAATGGCCTACCCTCCTTCTCCCCCTGCTTCTCTCAGATGATCGCTGATCATGGTGTGACATGGAATGGAACATCCCTTGCGTCAGTCCAGCCCAGCTGTCCCATCCCTGTTCCCCAGGAGCACTTGCCCACCCCAGGCCCATAGGTTGGGGGGGTTGCATACGCCTCATGCGGAGTGAGCACTGAGACAAGGACAGGAGAACAGAACAACATTTACTCTTGTCAAGGACAGTAGAACAGAACAGCACAGCCTTGGAGAAACTGATTGAGGATGCACCTCTGGCAAACAGAAGTCACACAAAATGCAAGTAGGATGCCAGCTCAGCTCTGCAAGGCTGACAAAACAGAAGTTATACAGAACAATAATACTGCCCTTACTCAAAAGGAGGGGTCAAGGAACAGCCACCTTAAAAGGGCACTGGATGTTGAAGACAAAACACAAAGAACCATGAAAGGATTTGAGATAAGGGGTGCAACTCTGTTAAATAAACTCAAAGGAAGTGGGGATAGCTCATGAACACATAATCAGTGTGTGTGACAAAAGCTCTGTTCATTTCACACAGAATCACACAGAAATTCTAGGTTGGAAGAGATCTTTAAGATCATCGAGTCCAACCCATGTTCTAATACCTCAACTAGATCATGGCACCAAGTGCCACATCCAGTCTTTTTTTAAACTCTTCGAGGGATGGTGACTCTACCACCTCCCTGGGTAGATGATTCCAGTATTTGACCACTCTTTCTGTAAAATACTTTCTCCTTAATTCTAGCCTGTATCTCCCTTGGAGCAGCTTGAGACTGTGTCCTCTTGTTCTGTCTGTTGTTGCTGGGAGAAAGAGACCGACCCGCAGCTCACCACAGCCACCCTTCAGGAAGTTGAAGAGAGTGATAAGGTCACCTCTGAGTCTCCTTTTCTCCAGGCCAAAAAACCCCAGCTCCCTCAGTCATTCTTCATATGGCTTGTGCTCCAAGCCCCTCACCAGCCTCGTTGCTCTCCTTTGGACACACTCAAGCATCTCAACGTCCCTCCTAAAGTAAGGGGCCCAGAACTGGATGCAATACTCCAGGTGAGGCCTCACCAGTGCTGAGTACATGGGAAGAATGACCTCCCTGCTCCTGCTGGCCACACCATTCCTGATACTGGCCAGGATGCCATTGGCCTTCTTGGCCACCTGGGCACACTGCTGGCCCATGTTCAGCCGACTGTCAACAGCACCCCCAGGTCCCTTTCCACCTGAACACTGTCCAGCCACACCGTTCCTAGCTTTTATAATTGAAGGGGGTTATTGTGGCCAAAGTGCAGGAATCGGCACTTGGACTTACTGAACTTCATCCCATTAGATTCTGCCCATCCATCCAACCGTTCCAGGTCCCACTGCAAAGCCCTCTGTCCCTCTAACAGATCAACACACGTTCCCAGCTTAGTGTCGTCCGCAAATTTGCTAATAAAGGACTCTAAACCCTCATCCATGTCATCAATAAAAATATTAAACAGAACTGGCCCCAGCACAGACCCCTGAGGGACACCACTGGTGACTGGTCGCCAGCTGGATGCAGCACCATTCACCACCACTCTCTGGGCCCGGCCATGCAGCCAGTTCTGAACCCAGCAAAGAGTGCTCCTGTCCAAGCCACGGCCTGCCAGTTTGTCTAGGAGAATGCTGTGGGAGACAGTGTCAAAGGCCTTGCTGAAATCCAAGTAAACAACATCTGCAGCCTTCCCTGAATCCACTGGGTGGGTTACCTGGTCATAAAAGGTGACCAGGTTGGTCAAACATGACCTACCCCTCCTAAATCCATGCTGGCTGGGTCTGATACTCAGGCCATCTTGTAAATTTTGCGTGATGGCGCATAATATAAACTGTTCCATTATTTTGCCAGGTACTGAGGTCAGGCTGACTGGTCTATAATTACCAGGATCTTCCTTTGCACCTTTTTTGGGAATGGGTATCACACTGGCCAGCTTCCAGTCATCCGGAACCTCACCAGTGAGCCATGTCTGTTGGTAAATGATGGAGAGTGGCTTTGCAAGCTCATTTGCCAGCTCTCTCATTACCCTGGGGTGGATCCCGTCTGGTCCCATAGATTTATGAATATCCAAGCATTTCAGTAGTTCTATGACTGCCTCCTCTTGTATAATGTGGGGTCCATTCTGCTCCCTGTCACCATCAACCAGTCCAGGCGGGCAGGTGTCTTGAGGGCAAGTCATCTTCCCACTAAAAACTGAGGCAAAATAGGCATTAAGCACTTCTGCCTTTTCCTCATCTTCAGATACTAAGTTCCCTCCTTTGTCCAATAAAGAACAAAGGCTGGTCTTACCTTTCCTTCTACCATTAATGTATTTGTAAAAACATTTTTTATTATCCTTTTCAGAAGTTGCCATTCTAAGTTCAAACTGAGCTTTGGCCTCTCTAATTTTTTTTCTGCATGCTCTAGCAGCCTTCTTGAATACTTCCTTAGAGACCTGACCCTTCTTCCAATGCTGATACATCTTCTTTTTATTCTTAAGTTCCTCCAAAATCTCCTTGCCCAGCCAGGCTGGACGTTTACCCCGTTGACTGATCTTTCGGCACACAGGGATGGTCTGTTCCTGTGCCCTCAAGATCTCTGTTTTGAGGTATGCCCACCCTTCCTGAACTCCTTTGTTTTTTAGGACTGCTTCCCAAGGGACGCTCTGAATAAGTCTCCTAAAGAGGCCAAAGTTTGCCCTCCGGAAGTCCAATGCAAGAGTTTTACTGGTGCTCTTCCTGACTTCACCAAATATTGAGAACTCTATTATTTCGTGATCACTCTGCCCCAAGCAACCTCCAACCACCACATCTCCCACCAGTCCATCTCTATTTGCAAACAGCAGATCTAACATAGTCCCTCCCCTGGTGGGTTCACCCACCAGCTGCAACAAAAAGTTGTCCTCCATACATTCTAAGAATTTCCTGGACTGCCTCTTTATTGCTGTATTAAGTTCCCAGCAGATGTCTGGTAGGTTGAAGTCACCCACAAGAACAAGGGCTGATGATCTTGAACCATTACCTAGCTGCTTGTAGAATAAGTCATCTACCTCTTCTTCCTGGTCGGGTGGACGATAACAGACTCCCAGTATGGTGTCAGCCTTGTTGGCCTTCCCCTTTATTCTTACCCATAGACATTCAACTCCATCTTCCTTAGTTTCAATTTCGATGGCATCAAAAGTTTGCTTAATATAAAGGGCCATCCCTCCACCTCTTCTTCCTTTCCTTTCTCTCCTGAAGAGCTTGTGCAGTACTCCAGTTATGTGAGTCATCCCACCATGTTTCCATGATGGCAACTACATCATAGTTCTGCAGTTGCACAATGGCCTCCAGCTCTTCTTGTTTGTTGCCCAAGCTGTGTGCATTGGTATACATGCACCTCATCTGGGCTACTGACTTCACCCCTAACTCAGCCTTGAAATTCTTGGGCCTGTTTCCAGATAGCTCAGCTGGTTCCCCTTCTCCCTTCAAAACTAGTTTAAAGCTCTCTCAATGAAGTCTGCCAGTTCATGAGCTAAAAACCTTTTGCCTTTAACAGAGAGGTGTACCCCATCTGGTTCCAGCAGAGAAGATGCTGTAAAAGTTTCCCCATGATCAAAGAATCCAAATTTTGCCAATGACACCAACCCTTAAGCCACTTGTTGATGATGCAGATTCTTCTGTTTCTTTCATCATTTTCCTCCACCACCAAAGGGACTGAGCAGAACACTACCTGTGCTCCTGCCTTATCAACTACCTGACCCAGTACCCTGAAGTCCTTTCTAATTGCCTTTACACTCCTCTTCTCAATCTCATCACTGCCAGCCTGGAGTATCAGCAGTGGGTAATAATCAGAGTGCTGAATCAGCTCAGGAAGTCTCTCTGATATTTTGTACCCGGGCCTCAGGGAGGTAACAGACTTCCTGTGGGATGGGTCTGGTCGACATATGGGGCCCTCAGTTCCCTTCAGGAGGGAATCACCTACTACGATTACCCTTCTTTTCTTCTTGATGCTAGAGGTAGTGATCCGTCTTGCAGATGAATCATAATTGGGGGTTTCACTGGGCAGGCAATTCTCTACTAAATCATCTGGTTGGGTCTCTCTATCCAGGATCTCATACCTATTCTGAAGTGGTACTTGGCTGGATGATGGGGAGGAGGAGGACTTTTTGTTATTACCTCCCTGAATGGGGACCCGTTTCCACTCCTCTTCATCTACCAGGTGCCCTTCTGTTGCCTGAGAGCGGGAGGCATATAAGTCCTCAGTCTCTTGGTCCGAAGCCTCCCTTAAAGATGGTAGGGCTGAACTCCACCAGTCTATTTCCCTTTCACTTTCCCTGATACTCCCTGATACTCCTTTCCCTTTCGACTTCCTCCCTAAGCTCAGCCACCAGTGAAAGGAGGTCATTCACTTGTTCACAGCGCAGGCAGGTCTCCTCCACTCGGGGAATTACAGCTGCCAGGTGCGCTCCGATGGGGGGGGCTGTGTGGAAGAGCAGCGCCCAGCTCTGCGTCACGGTGCACAGTGAGTGCGGGGATGGGCACGGGGAGCCCCCACGGCCTCCTCAGGTCCCCTGCCTGGGTACCTCCATTACTGCCCCCTTTCCCCCCATCCCTCACTGGGTCCATTCACCCATTTCTGTGTCAACCCCACCCCTCTCTGCTGTTTCCCCGCAGTCACCAAGTCCCACCATACCCTCTCTGGGTCTCCATATCCGCACTGGGGTCCTCCCATCTCCTGTCCCCTCATTAAACTCCCCATCCTTCCTTGGGGTACCTATCCAAGCCCTCCCCGCCCCAACTCGGCATCTCACTGGTCTTTCCCTCACTGGGCTCTCTCTGCCCCTCCCTGACCTCCCCCCAAGTCCCTCAATGTCCCCTGGTTCGGGGGTTCTGCCCTCGTGGGTGTCTCTGTCAGCGCAGCCTTTTGCTGAGCTACACGGTGGCCACAGGGACAGGTCACCTGTCCATTTCCTGGTGCCCGGGAGGGCTCAGGGGCACCGCTTGGCACTGGCCCTGCCTGGAGCTGTACCACACTGGGGACAATGGCAGCGGCCACTGCCAGTGCAGGGACAGCATGGCTGAGAGTGTCCCCCTGAATGTCACTGTCCTTTGCGAGGGGGACCCTCAGATTGGGGGTGACCCCACCCATGGCACCCCCATCCACCTCACCAGGTGCCAGCCCTGTCTGTGTCCCCACAGTGCCCGTGGCCAATGCCACCATCACCCTCAGTCCCCTGGCACACCTGGTGCGCTCAGGAGACAACGTGACCCTGCGCTGCTTGGTGCAGGTGGGCTCAGCCCCTGTCACCTTCACCTGGCTTCACAATGGGCAGGAGGTGGCCCAGGGTCCCCTCCTGGAGCTCAGGGCTGTTGATGTGGGACATTTGGGCACCTACCAGTGCATGGTCACTAACCAACAGGACGGGAACCAGGTACTCAGTTCAGAGCTGGCCTTGGAGGTGACAACACAGGGACAGGGCACAGGTAGGGTCACACAGAATCACATGGGGGGTGCAGAACCCCGTAGGGTTCTGGGTGACCCCACTGTGTCCCTCTCTGTCCCCAGCAGTGGCTGCAGGGGTCTGTGGGTCCCTCCTGTTCCTGGTTCTGCTCCTGGCTGTCATCGGAGGCTGGCACTGGTGGCACCACCCAGGTGGGTGACAATGGGGGGAATGGGGGTCCCAGAGATTGGGGTGAAACCCCCACAGAGTTTGAGGTCCAGAGGGTGGCACCAACAGCTCCTGACTTGGGTGAAGCTGAATCCTTAGTGATCTCACCTGGGGGTCCTGGGGGATTTGGGGAGGTCCTGCAGGGTCGTGCAGGGACATTGGGGGCTCTTTTAGGGGTTTGGAGGAGTTTGGGGGCTCAGTGGATTCAGTGGGTGATTCAAGGCTCATTAGGAGCTTCAGGGATGCACGAGGCTCCTGGGGACAGTCAGAGATCTCAAGGGTGTTCAGGGGCCCTGAGGACTCCATAGTCACCCCTCCCCCCTTTCCTTTGCAGCCCTCAGGAAACAGCAGGAAAGGTGAGTGGGGGGTCCAGGCCTGAACCCCCATTTTATGTTCATTACAACCCCCCACACCCCCACAGACATCCCCTTATCCTTGCAGGGGCCCCCCAGGGCCCTCGGCCCCTCCAGAGGCAGGGGAGGTGCTGTACAGCCAGGTCGTGTGAAACAAGAAGGCAGGGGGTGAGTACAGGTGGGGGGACAGGGACATGTCACCCTAGGGGTGCCACCTCCCATTCAGCTTCCCCCACCCAGTGTCTCTTGCAGTGCCCCCCTGTGCCACAACCCCCCAGGTGACCAATGCAGAGCTGCCAGGACCCCATGGGCAACAGCAGGACTCCAGTGACATCTTCGAGAACATGCTGTGACACTGGGGGCACAGGGGGCACTGGAGATTCCTGCCTGAGGGCACCTTCCACTGTGTGTCCGCCCCCCAGCTCCCATGGATGCCCACCATGCCATGGGGGGATGGCCACGAGTGTGGGGTCCCATGTGGGGATGTCCAGAGCTCTCTGTTCCAGTGCTCCCAGTGCTCCCAGTACCCCCAGGATCTCCCCATTCCCTCCCCCAGTACCAGGGGGCACAGCATCAGTGTCCCTCTTATGGGACCCAAAACACAGCTTTTTTGTTAAACCAGGAGAAATGGTTTTTGTTTGTTCAGCTCTGCCCTGTTTGGCTCAGGAAGGAGGGACACGGCCATATTGTTGCGCAGATCTTTGTGGGATTTTTGGGGCTCTGTCTTGGTTTGAAAGACAGGTGTCTGTAAAGGAAGGAAGGAGCTTCTCTGGAAATGGAAACTATAAACCCCTTCCCTCTGAATTATTAAAATTTTGGAATTAAGGGGCTCTCAGGTAAAGATAGGGGAGTAGGAATAACAGTAGGAAAATGTAAAAGTTAAAAATAAAAATTGTTATAGATGAATAATGAGATGATTGTCCCTAACAATTAAGGAATGAATACTGTGTGAATATTAAGAGAAGCTTTAGTGATGTATAGGTATGTTATTGTAGTTTATTGTTTAGATGCCCTCTGTTCCCGTCACAGTCCCCTTTCCCCATCCTCTGTATTGTTGCCACCAGGCAGCCTGGGTTATTTAGCACATGTAAATGGAAGGCGTGTACGTGTGCCCCTCCTACAGGGCAGTTGAGAATGAAAAAGCTCATCGCGCCTGGAGGGCACAGCATGACAACCCCTGACTCACCAATCAAGTTGCAGGAAAGCAATCTCCACCAATAAATGGCAAAGAAGAGTTGACTGACAGACTTTGGGAGGGGCCAGGGTTGGCTTATGCAACCCCCAGAGTTATAAAAGCTGAAGCGCCCGTCTCAAAGATGAGCTGTGTGGTAAGCAGCCATGAGGGAGGCTCCCAGGCCTGTTTTTCCATATTGTTATGTTTGCCCAATTATCCCATCATCAAAAAACCAAACAATATTAGAGGTGGCAGCAATTTGAATTGAAAAGTTTAGAAAATATATAAAATTGGATACACTTGAAATATTAACAATATAATTGGGCTAAAACTAAGGGATAATTTGGTTCCAATAATAGCGCATAAGCAAAAGATAACCGCGGGGTACGGAGTGCAGGGCTCTTGGACCCTTGTCACCACACGTACGAGCTTGCCAAGTGAAGATTCCCCCCTTCTATGCCATGTGTCAATGTCATCTCCTCCCATTTTCGATTCATCACACTTCTACCTCCGCCCTCATCACCACCTTTACCGTGCATGCACCACCACTTGTTTTGGTGGTCACACAAGTCTTTGGGGGTCGTCACTGATGAAGGCCTCTCTTTTTCATCTATGTCCTTTAATTCACCTTTGGGTTACACATGCACATCAAGCCAGCACAATGAAAGCCAAAACTAACATATTACTGCATTTAAGCATCAAATTTATAAATCTCTTACAGCTGGCATTTTCCTGGGACCCAATGTGATTGTCCCTTCTTTTTGTTAATTTTTAGTAACTGTTATCTCTTGCTTTTTTCTCCTGTCCATCAACATCTGCAGGGAGGGGGGGTGGAACCCCTCCTATCTCTTTCTTTTTTGGCATTACAACTTTTAAATGTTTTATTATTTGCAATTATTAATTGCTGTATCAATATTGATTGCGGTTTCAATTTTACAGCACAAATCATACCAATTTTCCACACATGGAATCCTTTGGTTTTCATTACTTGTTAGGACTATAAAAAAAATATTGTTGCTGGGTGATTCAGAGTCAGCCCATGTGTGTTAGGTGTTGTCTATAGGGGATAAAGAGAAGGAAAAGAGAAGTACTAATACATCCTGCTAAGTTTGGAAATTTAGATAGAATGAAGAATGAATAACACAAGAAGTAAAAATGGTATTAAAAAGAGTCCACTAGAATGTAATTTAGCAGATGAGAAAGATTTGGCAGGAATCCCGGAGGGTAATTTTTCAAGGAAAGGTGATCTGATGAAATACTCTTACCCAATAGTAGGCTTGGTATTAATTAGAAAGTGGTGAAAAGTGACCCCCAATGGAACTTTATGATCCATTGTTCCAGTTGATGTTATTTTTAAGACAAGAAGAAAAATGAGATCCAGTGATATATGCAGACATCTTTTTCACCCTGAAGAATAGACCTGAGTGTCAGAAAGAATGTGGCTTTGATTTGGCCCCACAGGACCTTTAGTCCTAACTTTGGAAAGAGATAAGAGGCAGAAAAGAAAGAGATGTTGTTCAGCATTCAGCATAAGGCAGAGATGTTTGAAATTGGCTCAAATGCACCAGGAAGATTGTGCTCTAGGTGTCCAAGACATAGAGCGGAGTTAGCCCAGGCCAGCTCAGGTACACTCCCCCTCAGGCAACCACTCCGCCCCCTGAATGAAAGCCAAATGGCAGTGAGGATGAGATGAATAATCCAGGTCAGGGGACAATTTCAGAGAGCCCCAGTGACAAGCAACCCAAGGAATAAAATCAAGAAAGCTTTGCCTTTAGTCACCCCCTTAAGGCAAGTCTTGAGTCCCCCAGGAGAAGCCATGGGGGTGAACATCTGCTTTTCTACTAGTGACCTGAAGAGTTGGTGGGAAAAAGTTAAAATGGATAGAGAAAACCCTAACAAAGTAGCAAAGAGATTGGAGTTCATAGTCAAGAGTCAAGAGCCAGAATGAGGTGATACTGATTTCATGCTGAGAGAGCTAACCAAACCAGCAAAAGTGTTGGTGATCAGGGTAGCCAGAGCACGTGTGCAGGGACAAATTGCTAGTGGAGCCTTACAAGGTACAGTGGACCGGCTGTGTCCTATTCTAAGCTGTTGGGACCGGCGGGAGAAATGCAGCATGCAATATGAGTGATCAGCAAATCTCAAACTTTATTGATAGGTACACATCTTTATATCAGTGTTAATGAATCTCATACATATTGCAAAAGCGAGCTCACTATTGGTTAGTTACTTATCAGGCAACTATGCCTACTTCTGCCTTCTTGTGGATATTTTATTGAAACTTTTCTTCGTATTTCTGCCAAAGATGCTCTCCCCTATCCTACTGTTGCACCAAGGGCACCATATCCTTGCCTGTTATTGTACACTGACTACTGGCTTCCATGCTTGTCCCTTTCAAGCTTAACAAGCGGCATTATGTTGACGTGACCTTTCTCAGCTGACCAACTGTCCACAAAGCTCTCCACACTTCCCCCGTTTTTCTGTTGAATAAGCATAGTCTGATTAAATGCAGCAGATATCATCCTTTGCACCATGTTCTGTAAGCACATGCAAAAACACGGCATAATTAACACTACTAACAGAGCTATAATGCCCACTATAATGCCAACTTTAATAACAGAACGTAACCATGATTCCAGGCCTAACGATGAGAGCCATCCATCAATACTGAAACCTGATTCTACCCGTAAGTTTCCAGCTAACCTTTGCAATTCAGGGAGCTGGGCATGGATGGACTGCAAATGGTCAGAAAGAATCATGCAACACATGCCTTCAAATTCCTCACAGCCATGGCCTTGTGCAAGTAAAAGAAAGTCAATCGCAGCTCTATTTTGAAGCGTTGCGTGACGAATAGAATTAACATCAAGCAAAAGGCTAGCAAGTGCCAAAGAGGTGGCATTGGTTTGCTTTGCAAGCCAGCATCCCAACTTATTGAGCGTACCATGGGCACCTGCGGCTGCCACCCCTGGAGTCAGAAAGGATGCTGCAATTATAGCCCCTGGGAACCAAAATTTTACATCGTCCCTACAGTCAGCAGTAAATGCATGGATCATTCTCTTATGTTGACGATGGTGGTGGCGGCTCATATTTAATATCATGGACGTATTTGGAGTAAGCAGAAACAGCTGTCCAATTGTACATGGCCCAATGTACATGCAGCATCGATGGGACACCAGGCCAAGCATGGTCCCCACAGATTAAGAAGTAACCTGCGGGCAGTTGAAAAGGGTCATTTGATGAGATTGACACTTTCCCTGTGGTATAATTGCACCAAGCTGTTGCATTATTTTACAATACACAGCCATGCTGGAAGTTACAATAGTGGAATGGTTTTTTGCTGAAAGCTGGCTTCTATAGTTAAAATTAATACATGCATCTGCCATCACTGAACCTATCAGCTCCAATTCTTGGGGTTCCTGTGGTGTTATGGGGAAGTGAGAAACCCATTGGTCCCAATTATCTACACTTGTTTTAGGATTGTCAGTTTTGCAGGTGGGTACATGAGGGACATGGCCAGGGATCTGCTGGTAGCCCTACCAAGCAAGTTGTAAATGGATTACCAGGAGAAGATAATGACAGGCAAATAGCCTCCTGGTTAGTTAAGTTTGCCAGGGTGACCCAAATGTTAGTCTTAGGCTGAGGTGGGGCCCATGCATGATGAGTTTTCACTTCTCCGGCAGCACATGCACTGTCTGCTAAGAGGGTGAGCAAGGTAACAGCATAAAAGTGCCACATCACCCTGGTCTCCCCAGGCGCTGCTTTGAACCACCCAGACATTTGGGAGATAAACATGTTTCCCACAAGTCAATAAGAATGTCTCTTCTTTCCTTTCCCCTTCTTTGTCCTTGATCTGCCCAGATTTAACAACTTTAGGTCTCTCAGACAATTGTCCCACGCTTGGTTGGGATCTTGATCTGCAGAAATTGGACCTATTATACTTGTCTGTGAAAGGGGAATACCCTTACCACACTTAGTCTGTAAAATATGCAACTTGGACTGTCCCAAAGCACGTTTAACTAAATGCTGCATTTCCCACCTAAACCATGCAATAATTTTCTGTTCTGGTGACTCATACAACTGTAACCCTTGGCGGCAAGGTAATCCTGGAAAGGTCCAGAGTTCTGCTTGCCAGGAGCCCAACAGCCAATAAAATTCACAGCTCCTGCACCACAAGTCAGGTAATTGAGTCTGATTCACCCACTTAGTTTGCTGACAACCCCCACAAAAAAACAATACCCATGCAGCACACTGTCTATTTTGACAATCAGTACAAGGTAGGTACCTCGGCCTTCTAAATTCAAATGTAGAAAGTGCTTGAAGCAGGCTTAGTATATAATCTAAGGATTTACACCAATCAATCGCTCGGTAGATAGCCAAACTGCACTGTCCTTTCAGCTTGAGAAGTATTGGTCGAAGGATGATCAACAGCTTCGTCTCTACTCGCTGACGGTCTTCTGTGCTCAGTTGATGGAGTTCTGGTGGTTCCATCTAATACAGCTGCTTGGGTCCATTTAGCAGGTACCCATAAGGATCCTGTAGGGGTAGAGACACAAAGATATCCTCGGCCCCAATATAACACCTTAGCAGGACCTTGCCATTGTCCTGTTTTGGGATCTCTGTATTTTACCCTTACATCTTGCTTTACACTTTCTTTCTCCTGTACATAGTGGCAAATTACAGCTTGCTTTCCCCAAAACCACACAAGTGATTTAAAACAAATAAACACCTTAACAGTCTTTCTTGCAGCTCTCTAATATCCTTGTATTTACCTAGATATCTTTTCAAGGTACCACTAGCTCTTTCTACGATTGCTTGCCCTGTCGGGGAATTAGGGATGCCTGTCACATGTTCTATTCCCCACATAAACTGCTTTATTCTTTTGCTGCAGTAGGCAGGCCTGTTATCTGTCTTAATACACCGTGGCACTCCCATTACAGCAAAGCAGCTGCTGAGATGCCTCTCCACTTGTCTGGCATTGTCACCAGTCTGTGCTGTGGCCCATATAAAATGGCTATAGGTGTCTATAGTAACATGCACATACTTCATCCTATCAAACTCAGCAACATGTGTGAGGTCCATTTGCCAGGTCTCATTTGTATTCAACCCTCTTGGGTTAACTCCCAGACCTAACCCGCAGCTCCCATTATGATGCCTACATATGGGGCAGGCTTTGACTATTGCCCGTGCTTCGTCCATAG
Source organism: Melospiza georgiana (assembly GCF_028018845.1). Taxonomy (NCBI): domain Eukaryota; kingdom Metazoa; phylum Chordata; class Aves; order Passeriformes; family Passerellidae; genus Melospiza; species Melospiza georgiana. The sequence continues at coordinate 6,696,156 of NC_080457.1, read as the reverse complement.
ATATCTGAAATTCTCTATGGAGACCTTTTGCATTTTGGTGAAACATGGAGTGTGACTCTCTGGCCATAGTCTGCCTGGGAATTGGAGTCATTTGTGTGATTGTGACTAGCTTATCTGCTCATGCATTAACCTCTCCCAGACCAATATCCCATTTGTGACTTCTGATATGGATAACAGAAAAGGGATGTTTTCTCAGCTTAGTTGCCCTCTGTAATTGAATAAACAGCTCATGTAACCTCCTGTTTTGAACCTCTTTTATAGAGGCATCCTCTATTTGCTCACACACTCCTGCAACATACAAAGAATCTGTCACTATGTTGAGGGGCCCCAAAAAATGCATCATGACCCATAAAACAGCCAATAGCTCCATTGTTTGTAAAGTATCCAACTCGGAAGCCTGGAGAATCTGATGGTGCCATTGTCCCTTTTCCTGCCAGGTCACTGCAGCAGTTCTTGATTTTCTTCCTGCATCCATGTAGGCTGTTATAGCATCCGACAGGGGCTTCTGTGATCTTTTTGGGCATTGAATCCAACCCCACTGCCCTATCCAGTTCAATGGTGTATTGGGAATATCATCAGTGGCAATCACGCTTCCAGCTCCCAGCAGGGTCTCTTGTAATTCCATACTGTTTATCAGGTACTATGTCAATGTATCTTTCTTCATTGGTATCCATATCTGATCAGGCTCCTTTCCCGTAATCTGTAATGCCCGTTCACAACCCTTCTTTAGCAGGTCAGCCAAAATTTTGATTTTTTGAAGAAGGGTTTTATGCTGTTGAAGTGGAGGAGATATCCATTCTAAGGCCCACACCTCCCCCGTTTTTCTGTTTTGCTGAATAAGTGAACCCAGTAAAAATTTAGTTCCACACCAAACTGTCAGCTGTATGGGGAGGTTAAGATCTCGTCTCCGGACACTGCCCTGTGTCACACAGTCCAATATCTGCTGAAGTGTCTTAACTTACTAAGAGGTTATATGGACAGGTTGTGGTGGGTCAGTCCCTTTTAGTAAAGGTCGAAGTTCATCTAACAACTCATTTGGGATGCCCACAATAGGGCACAGCCATTGCAGACCACCAAGTAACTTTTGAGCATCATGCAATGTATGTATTTTAATATTCAATTGCAGTTTCTGGGGGGTAACAACCTGATCAGTAAGTGTCCATCCCAAATATTTCCAGGGTGCAGATAATTGAATTTTTCCGGGAGCTACAACCAAGCCATGTAGTTCCAGGGCCTTATGAATTTGTTGACCTGTAAAAGGTTGCAGCTGTGCAAAGAAAATATCATCCATGTAATGATAAATGGTTGTTTTGGCCCAGGCCTGTCGCAAAGGTTGTAAAGCATTGTCAACATACAGCTGACACAAGGGGATGCTGTTGCGCATTTCACTGTGGAAGAGTAAGCCATTCAAATCTCTTGTCTGGTTCTTCTTCCCTATTTAAAGCCGATAAGGTAAATTCAAACCTCTGAGTGTCTTGATTATGAAGAGCAATAGTAAAAGAGCAGTCCTTAAGATCCACAATTAACAGTGGCCAGCCCTGTGGCAACATGGCTGGGTTAGGCAAACCTGTTTGTAAGGCGCCCATAGGCTCCATTTGTTCATTTACAGCCTGTAAATCTTGTAGTAAATGATACTTTCCCGACTTCTTTTTAATAACAAAAATAAGGGTATTCCATGGGCTTACTGACAACTGTAAATGACCCTGCTCATATTGTTCTTGTGCTAGTACATGTACTTGTTCCAGACTTTCCATTTTTAATGGCCATTGCTTAACCCACACTGGTGTGTCCGTGTTCCAAATGAGTGGGATTGGAAAGTCCACACAATGGTCATTAGCCCAAAGGGTACTCATTTGTCAGCACTACCCCCATTTGAGCCAAAATGTCCCGACCAATGAGGCTCTGCACAGTAGGGGGCAAAGGCACAACAGAGAAAATACTCTGTAAAATTTTTCCATCCATAATTAGTGATAACATGGGTGATTTTCTTGCAAGCATTAAGCCTCCAACCCCGGTAACTGCTACTGTGGTTGGCTGTAACGGCCAGTTGTGGGGCCAGCAATCTGGGCTGATAATGCTGGAGTCTGCGCCAGTATCTAATAAACCTTCCAAGGTTTGCCTGTCACCCTGATACTCTATCAATACAGCATATTTTCGCCGATCGCTTAAGTTCATTGTCAACAAAGTCCTCCAGTGGAGCCAAAGCCCTGTTCCCCCCTGGACTGTGATTGATGAGGGGATAATGTTTTAGTCATTTGTTCCAATGGAACTAATTGAGCTATCCTCTGTCCTTTTCAGATTCGTATCGGTGGAAAAGGAGTATGTACCATAACACAAATTTCCCCAGTAAAATCAGCATCTATTACCCCAGTTAAAACAAATAATCCCATCATGGTGGCTGATGATCGCCCCAGAAGCAAAGCTCCCATAGGCTGTCCATCAATGATGATTGGTCCCTTTATTCCAGTCGGGACCTTTTCTGGTTGGGTGGTCATCAATGTTACCGCTACTGAGGCTGCCACGTCCAGCCCGAGGCTCCCGACGGTGGCTGGTTGAAGGGGGGCTGGGCTGAGGTGTTGACAGCTGCTACTTGTGTCTGGGTGCGGTGGCTGTTCGCGCTGGGCCTCCCATTTCCTGAGTGGCGTTGGCAGGCTCCAGTGTTGTGGGTGTCCAAGTGACAACTGTGGCACCAGCTGCTTGGCAGGCTCGCCGGGTATGTCCCATGCCTCCGCACCGGTAACATTTAAATTGGCCAGTAGATGGAGATCGTGGACTACTTGTTGCTGCTACTTGTAGGGGTGCAAGGGTGGCAAGGACTTGACTCTGTGATGCTGCTGCCTGCTCCTTCAATCCTGTCCCTAGCTCTTTAATAGCTTCTACTAACATTGCCTGAGTCCCTCCAGGCACATTTGCCATGCGTTCTAAAGCTTCTTCTATAGTCAAATTAGCTCCTAGGCTATTTAACACATTTTTCGTAGCCTGGTTGCTATTTTGAAGCGCACACTGCTTCATTAGGGCCCCCTTCATGAAATCTGCCACTCCAGATCACTCGATAGCAGCGGCTGCCTTATCTACAAAAGATCCAAACAATTCACCCCTTCCTTGCTTTATACGCATGTATGAGGGAACCCTGCCTGGTTCTTTTATCCTGTCTATAGCTAGCCTCACCAGTCGCATAGCCTCTTGATATTATCAGGACCGATTAACGCTTGTGCTTCTGTTTGAGCAAAAGCCCCTATGCCCAATAATTCATCTAAGGTTATCCCCTGTAAAGGGTCACCTGGTTGCCGTACCACTGCTATGCACTCCTGGCAGAGTGCTTGCCAATGTGCATTAAACAGAAGCTGCTGATGTTGAGTAAAAATAGGAGTTGCTATTCCTCTACAATCAGCTGGCAATAACACTTGGGTCCCCCAAATATAGCCAAGCATTTGCTCTGTGGGCTCACCGGTCACCCCAAACTGACTAACTGTGGTCCATAACTGTGACAACAGTTTCCAATCTAGGGCAGTAATTGCTGCCTGTAATCCACCCCCGTCCAGAGGAGTATGCACCACGGGGCAAGCCACTTCCATAGCTGCTGCCATAGCCTCACTATCCCCTGAATCGGTGATCTCTTTTGCTACCGCTGCCCATGCCTTCCTCTGCTCTTGTGCAATGTCCCCCGCTAGGTCCCTCTCTGCCCCAGTGATCGGCTCATTGCTAGGAGAGGGAGTGGAGGGTCTGGCCAGGGCACAGGCGGTGCGGATGGTGCTGTTGTGGGGGGTGAGTTGCTGCTTGAAGCAGGAGCCGATGTTGGTGGCAAGATAACTGTGGATGTGGCAGGGGGTAATGGGCAATCTGACCATTCCCCATAACTTTTATTCTTCCCATGAGCCGCAGTAGCTTGCTGTGCAGCCTTCTTTTCTACCTGATATTGTACTAACTCATTATGCACCACTCGCCATAACTTTCCTAACTTCTTTGCAGTTTTATCATCATCTGAAACCACCTCCCACAGCTTATCTGCAAACTTTTGCTACTCACTTTATTTATGGACCGTATGAGGATTTTGAAAAAATCCCTGTGCATACCCGTAAATTAATAACCCATGAAGATTTCTGCAAATCTATGCCCTTAACCTGTTGCTTTTTTAAAAAGCAAGTAAATAAATCATATGCTGCTTGCCTTTCCATTTTAAACATCAGCGCTGTTGCAGCCCCAAAAGGTCGAGGCAGCATGTATCGGCCGGGCTTTCCTTTGAAGTCACTCAGGGAGCGGCACCTCCCCCGTTTTCAGCGGTGCTTTTTCACCGTCCTTGCTGCGACAGGACCCAAACTCCTTCACCAATCCCCCGTGGACACCATTACCGATATCACGTCGTTGGGGTCACCATGTTGTTGCGGGAGAAATGCAGCACGCAATATGAGTGATCAGCAAATCTCAAACTTTATTGATAGGTACACATCTTTATGTTGGTGTTAATGAGGCTCATACATATTGCAAAGGCGAGCTCACTATTGGTTAGTTACTTATCAGCCAAGTACGCCTACTTCTGCATTCTTGTGGATATTTTATTGAAACTTTTCTTCATATTTCTGCCAAAGATGTTCTCCCCTATCCTGCTGTTGCACCAAGGGAACAATGTCCTTGCCTGTCATTCGACACTGACTACTGACTCCTCTAGGGCATGGAGACTGCTCCTGACCAGCACTGGACATTAGATTCAAGTACAGGAAGGAATCTGACAGAATGTAATTCTAACGTGCTGCCTATTAAAATCACCTCAGAAGAGAAAAGATAGATTGCAATTTTGAGATAATTCCTATATCAACCCACTGAAATTTGCATGTGGCAGAGAAGCATTTTAGTGGAGTGCAGACCCCCTGCCCTCCTGCTAGCTCAATAAAAGGGCTTTTACAAGGCAATGCATTTGTCTGCTGATTTCTTTGAATTAGGGAGACCCCTCAGGACTGCTGAATCCTGAGGGAACACTGCTGGCCATCCCCTGTGTGTATCTGCAAATGCTTCAAATCAGCCGCCCCAGCTTCCGGGGCCTCTCTTGGCCAGCACCCTGATGTGGATGCAGGGCTACTGCCAGGCACTTCTGGGACCCAGTGGGTCAGGACCAGCTGTCTCGTGTCCATGGAGCAGCCCTGACACAGCCAGGGCCATCCCAAAAGCAGACAAATGCTCATGGGTCAGCAGAGAGGAGCAAGGAGTACTGGGCTGCTCTCAGGGTATCTCAGCATGGTGCTCCAGTGGGAGGAGCAGGCTGGCCACCCACATTCAGGGCATCCCCTGCATCAAAAGGATGGGCATTTTGTCCTTTTCATCCCTCCAGCCCATAACCAGGCCTGACATCTCCTCTTCTGGGGTGGAGTTTTTCCAGTTACAGTCAAATTCCCACCAGTTAAACCGTAAAGTTTCCTTCATTGTCTGTTCTTCATGATCTTGTTGTCGTGCACAACAGTGGACCAAATATGGCAGGGCCTTAGACACAACTTTGGTCCTGACACACTGGCTCCTTGTCCCTCTGCTGGCCTTTACTGTGCTCAACAAGATTGTGGAACTGCACAGCGCTGTGGAGCTGTGCCTTCAGCACAGGGACCTTTCCAGCCTGACCTGCCCTTGTTCCTCTGGGTCTGTGGGAGAGAATGGCAGCAGGGGCCAGTGTGTCCCAGGGCCCCGGATGTGCTTCAGCTCCACAGGGATGCAGGCAAAGTGAAGAAGCCAAACTGTTTATTAATGGAAGGCGAAGCAAAGGGAGGAGTGGGGAGGGAAGAAAGGGGACGGGCAGGGTCTGAGGGCTGGGGGGAGGCACGGAGTTGTCAACAGGCACGGAGAAGGCAGGAGCTATTGGAGCTTCCCATAGGCTCAGCTGTGCCAATCATCAGCTGTGCCTGAAGCTCCAGCTGGTCTCTTCTGTCTCTTCTGGCCTCTCAAGTTGATCTCCTCTTCCATGGTGTTTTTAGGACTTTTAGGAGCAATGGTTCTTCTGAGCCACCAGATAAACGTAGTTCTGCAGATCTCTCAATGATTCTCTGCTGAACGACTATGTTCATTTGGAAGGGCTGTCATCTCTTCTCAGGCCTTGAAGGGCTGGAAGAGAGATGAGCAGAGGCACAGTCAGAGCCTGGATCTGCACGTAGCCAAGGAGGCCTTCCTGCCAGGGCCATCCCCCCTACATCTTGCCATGGACAGGAGGCAGCAGGAGACAATGGGATCAGCCAGAAGGTGCTGGCCACAAATGTCCCCCACACAGGTCCTGTCCCTGAGATCTCTCTGTGCTTGTCCACACAGGGAAAGAAGCCTGTCGCAGCCAAGGCAGGACTTGCAGTTCCCCCAGTGGCAGCCCCCGCTGTCAGCCCACTGCCCGCACTCACCCTCATTGAGGAGCTGGAGCTCTTCCTTCCAGCCCATCGTGACCATCCCGGCCATGCCTGTGAACACAGAGCCTGTCACGGCCCCAGCGGCACAGCTCCCTGCCAGCGGCGCTGCCGGCGCTGTGGCCAGACGGGCTGCTGGCCCGGCAGGGCTCAGTCCGGGCCCCTGCCGCTCACGGCTGCCTCAGGGCACGGCTGCCAGAGGGCGGCAGCAACGCCCAGGCCAGGCGGGGCTCCACGGCGCCGGGCCGGGCTGGCGCTGCCGGGGCAGCAGGCGGGGCCGGGGCCGAGCTGCGGCGGGCCGGGGAGGAGCCCGGGCTCGGGACTCACCCATGATCCTGACGGCCGCCGCTCGCAGGGGCTCCTGTGGGCTGTCCAGGTAGAGCAGTGCCCGGCGCAGGTGCTCGGCCGCTCGGCTCCTGTCCTCTGCCAGCTGGAGAGAGCAACAGGAGGGAAGGGTTGGCGCGGGCTCAGCTCCTGGGCCGGGCGCTGCCTGCGCCCATCGCCGGCCTGGCCTGCCCGCACAGCCCTGAGGCGCGGCCAGCAGCCGCTGGCCAAGGGCTCCCGAAGGGAGGGGGCAGAGGGCCGGCTGCTGCCCGGGGAGCCGCGGTGCCGGCCCGCAGCCCCGCCAGGCTGCGGCTCCATGGGCACCCGACTCAGGCCCACGGGAGCCTGGAGAAGAGCTCGCGCGGCCTCTGGCTGCAGCAGCGGGCACAACTGCCAGCCCCGCACACTGAGCACCGCCCTCAGGGACCTTCTCCAGGCTGAGCCTGGGGCTTCCAGGCCCTCCTTACCAGGACCTCGGTGAACTCTGACAGCTGCCCCTTCTTCACCAGCTGCTTGAGCTTCCTCCTCTTCAGGAACCTTGCCACACGAAGCAGCATTTCCCAAGAGGCCTGGAGGGCAGCAGAGACCCAGAGATGGCCCCACAGGCCAAGGCACAGGACCCACATCCCTGTGCCAAGTTCTGCGGGAGGCTGCAGTCCATGAGGTGCCAGGGCAGGAGGCAGCTGAGCCCCCTCCCCGAGATCCACCAGCATCACACAAAACCTCACCTTTGCCACACACTGGTTCTCATCATGGCAGTGGAAGAAGAGTGGAAGGAGGCTTTGGCTCAGAATCTTTGCAAGGGCCTTTTTTCCCTCATCCACTACCAAGTCCATCACCCTGAAGAAGAGCTGAAGGGAGAGCACTTGCACATAGCTGTTGTCCTGGAGGAATGGAAGAGGATGAGGCCTTTAGAACAATTACTCCAGGCTCACCTAGGCAAAGTTTCTGGGCAGCAGCCAGTGCCTGCAACTGGGGACACAGAGCCTTACATGGTCAAAGAGCAGCAGCAGTGCCTCAGTCAGTTTTGGGGCAGTGGTGCTGGATACCAGGATGTCTGCCTGGAGCACATTTGTGAACACATGGATGGACATGCTGACCACCTCTCCATCGGCATCATCCAGCAGCTCCAGAAGGCTCGGAGACAGACTGCACATTCTGCTGGCCTGTGTGGAACACAAGGCTGTGCTGCAAAGCCATGGAGGGCTGCACCGCCAACACCGCCCTGGCACTGCAAGCCCACCCTGCTGCTGCAGGGCCCACAAAGGCCTGATGCCAAGCACTGGGGCAGGTGAGGCAGGAGAGCTGTGAGCAACTGCCTCAGCTCCTGAATCCCTGCACGCCCAAGGGGCTGCTTTCCTCAGCGCAGCTTCAGCCACAGCTCCCTTCTCACCATCGGGGCATCCTTGCTGAGCACCACGAGGCCTCTGAGTGCCAGGCGACGCCGCTCCCTGCACTCCATCTGCAGGCTACTTGACATGATCTTCACAAGAGTGTGAGCACATTCCCTCAAGTCCAGGCACTCGAGGACCTGAAAGGCACATGACAGTGACAGGGGACCCATCCAGCAGGAGCCCAGAAGCGCACAGGGCCGGGCCCAGGCAGCAGCACAGGGCGTGGGCACCGTCCCAGGCAGCTGTGGCTGTGAGAGGGCACAGAGCTGGGAGGCAGCTCAGTGAGGCAGCGCTGGCTGCCAGGCTCACCTCCACAAGGAATGCCAGCAAGGGCAGATCCCACCTTGGCTTTTCACTGCTGAGCAGCAGGAGAAGGCAATATGCGACATGGGAACACAGAGGGGTCAAGTCATAACGCATCTCCCTGGCAGGGGGAAAAAAGGAGACCCTGAGGTGGGGGGCAAACCTCTCCCAGGACTGACTCAGAGAGGTCTGGTCATTCCCCCACATCCCTGGAGTGGATGTGGGTGCTGTGGGAAGTGGCCCCTTCTGGGCACTCTCCTCTCCCAGCCTTTTTCAGGCTCCTTGGCCGTCCCTCAGTGACGAGGCTCCGTGGCCCATGACCACAGGGACTGTGTGGAGCACAGGGCACAAATGCCAGGGGCAGTGGGGAGAAGGGGGTCTCACCTTGTTGTGTTGTGTTGTTTAATTTCCCCAGTTATTCCCCCATTTTATGTATTCTCTCCCCTGTTTCTGTACAATGGTTCCTCCCTTCCCTGATTTTCCCGCCACTGCCTCTCCTGGCAGTTGGTTTCCCCGGTTACCCCCTTCCCCCTCAACTGCCAATCTCCCTTGGTTATGTAATTACCCCTCCCTTTTACTCCTTATATGTAAGTTTTTCCTCCTCCCTGGGCCCAGTCAATACCCCCCCACTCCTCCCTGCTTTCTAGAAACTTCGCCTCTCTGGGGGCTGTGGTTGGCTGTGGTCCCGGGGCCCCTCCTTTATGTTGTATCAATTGGTTAACCCCTTATGCCAGTTATGTCTGTACCCCTCCCTGGTTGGCTAGTTGGGCTTCCCTCCTCTCTCCACCCCTTCCTTTTAAAACTTTGCCTCTCCCCTCATTCCCTGCCATTTGCTGGTTGGCACCCTCCCTTTCGGTTCATGTCATCGGACCCTCAATAAACCGGAGTTAGCCCCCAGCTTGTGGACGCCTCTTCCTTCGTCCGTTAGCGCTTCAACCCCCACCGTGCATCCAGCCCAGCCCAAGGCCAAGCCACCGAGGGGGGCTGGCAGTACATGCGCCGGGGGTGTCGGCCACCTCCTTCTCGCATCTGCTAGCCGGACTTCAGGGCCAAATACGCCCCAGCGCAGGTTGGCGCCCAATGTGGGGCTGCGAAGTGGACGCCGGACGTCTGGACCACTGACCGGTCCCCGCGGTGTGGGATTTTACAAATTCCTTGGCCGTCGACCTACCCCAAGGTAGTAGCAGGCCCGTTCTAGGGCAGTGCTCCCTGGGGACCGGAGTCGGGACTCCCAAGCACCCGCCGGGACGACTCCTGGACGAAGGCCCCTCGCCTGGGTTTTTGTTGCCGCTACAACTGGATTGGTAAGTCCGGGCCCCTTTTTCCCCCTGGGGACTCTCTGGGCTTCCCCTTCGCCTTTTTAAACTTTCCCTTAGGGGTACGGGCCCTGCCCTGGGGACCTGCTCCCCACCCTCTTCCCTAAACCCCGAACCGTTGTTATTTTAGTTTCCCTGTGGGAGCCGGACTCTCCCTGGATGCGGGGGCCGGACCCACCACCCCATTCCCTTGTTCCTCGCACCTTCCCCCGGACTTCGGGGCGGTGGGAGGGCGAAGGCTGGTTGTAAGCGGCTCGTTGTTTTAGTTTGCGTTTTTTTCCCCGGGCAAGAGGGGATGTGACATCAGCTACCTTTCCCCCTTTCCGGTAGTAAAATTTTTTGCTGCTAGAAAGGCGCCATGGGTGCAGGCTTGGGAAAGGAGCAGAAAGAGGTTTATTACTATGTTAAAGGTTTGCTGCTTACGGGTGGGCATAAGGCCCCCAAGCAGGAAGTAAAGTTGTTGGTTAGGTGGGTCTTTTCGAAGTTCCCCAATGCCTCCTCAGAAGTTGTGAAACAGCCACGTTTTTGGGCAGCCGTTGTGGCAAAATTAGATGAGACCGTGAAGTCTGGGGAGACAAAATTAGTCAACGTGGCATGCTGGGCTGGTACTGTGCTTGCCGTTCTCCGCCCAGTAGCGGAGCTTAAGAAAGGACCCGCAAGTTCTGTGTTATCCCCTCGTTCCCCTCGTTCGCTTGCCCTTGTCCCTCATTCCGCTCCCCCATCCCATAGGCAGGAGCCCTCGAGGGGGATTCTAAAGGCCGAAAAGAAGCAGGGGGTTCCACCTGCCCCTGCTCCCCCTCGACCTGCTCGGCCTCCCCCTTCGAGGAGCCCTGGCCAGGTTTCTCTTCTTCCCGACCCCTCTGTCCCTGTCCCCAAGTCCCCAGTTGTAAAGCCTAAGGTTCGGTTTGTTGAAGGTTTCGAAGATGGCTCCCAGGGTGCCCAAAATGGCGGCGGCCACATGGCCGTTCCCGCCAGGGCCCCTTCTCTTCCCCAGAACCCCTTTCTCCCAAATCCCAATCCCTTTCTCGCTCCTGACCCAACCCCTTTTTCGGTTGCCCCTCCCTTGTACCCCTCCACGGTCCCTCCCACTGCTCCTCCTTCGACTCCTCCCGTTCCTCCTCCCTCGGTACAGCCCCCTGTTGACCCCGCCCCTGCTCCTCCCTCATATTCGGCTCCTCCCTCAACTCCTCCCATTCCTCCGCCCCTGGTACAACCCTCTGCCGATCCCGCCCCTGCTCCTCCCACCCATTCGGCTCCTCCTTTGGCTCCTCCTGTATCTCCTCCCCCAGTCCAGCCCCCCGTGGATCCCTCCCCTGTTACTCCTTTGTGTTCAGCTTCCCCCCCCCGCTCCACCCAGGGGGCGGAGAGGGGTGGTGTGCCGTGCCCATCCCCTCGTCCCGCCTCACTACCAGGCCCTGCCTCAACCTCTTCCACTTCCGGTTCCCACACCTTCCCTTCCGGTTCCCACGCTTTGTGTTCCTGTGGGGGGGAGGGGTGGATGACCGGAGGCCGGGGCAGGCGCCTTTGTTGGAAGCCGCCCCGGTTTCGTACACCCTGAGCGGAGAGGGGAGTTCTCTGGCGCAGTGGGTGCCTTTAGCACCGGCCCGGATCAAGGAGCTGTGCAAGGCGCAGAAGGACTACTCCCGGGAGTCCGAATACTTCCGGGGGTTGCTCCGTAATGCCCTTGCACAGGGAGATCTGGTGCCAGCTGACCTGAGAGCTCTCTTCTCCAGCTTGACAGGCCCCATGGAGTTCCGGATTTGGGTGGCGGAGTGGAAGAGGGAGATTTTGGAGGTTCTCCCAAACCTTTGGGGGAGTCCTTCAACTTCTCACGACGCGGACGGCGTGATAGTTCAGGAAGAGCATCTATTGGGCGAGGGGCAGTGGGCGACTGGGGCAGCCCAGGCTCGGGCTCTCTTCCCACGACATCTAGTGGAGACGGCTCAGGCTGCGGAGCGAGCTTTTTTAAAACTCGCGGTCGTCACCTCCAAATGGGAGGAAGACAAGGTGCGGCAGGGCGCGCAGGAGCCCTACCTGGCCTTTATCGAGCGCCTCTACCACTTCGTTGAAGCACAGGTGTCCGGGGACAGGGAGAGAGAATCCATGCTTAGGAAGATGGCGTATTATAACGCCAATCCTGAATGCAGAAAGGCGATCAGGACTCTCCCCCGAAATCCCCGGCCCACGGTAGAGGCGATGATGGAGGCGGTAGTGGCTCACGTCCCTCTTTCTGCGCGCCCACGCAGAACCTCTGTAGCCTTTGCCGATCTCCCCGAGCCGTTCGACCTTGAGGCTGCCCCCGCTGCCGGGCCACCAACACCAGGGCCCGGCAGAAGAACAACCGACACCCACCCCTGCCACTTATGTGGCGAGATAGGGCACTGGATGCCCCAGTGCCCCATGAGGCTGGACTATCTCAATTACAGGAGGCAGAGGGAGAGAGAAAAAAGGGCTTCAAAAAACTAAGCCGAGAGCGCAGCCCCACCCTGCGCCAAGACAGAAATGCGGCGGGCAGAGTAACAGCACGCAGGGAGGAAGGAGAAGAGGGAGCGCCGCCGCCAATTTACGTTTTGCCGGACTTGACTCAATTTTCGGATGTGACTAATACCTGTGGTGCAGTTCCTGCGCTTAACACCTTGTCCTCTGTTTCCCCATACAGGCTGCAGCTAACAAGGGATTTTTATATCCCTAGCAGTAACATCCAGCTGGTGTCTGTCGACCTTCAACATCCGGGTCGCTGGAGGAAACTGGGACGTTGCAGGTGGACTGTCATCGGTGACACTAAGCACACGCCGCGAGACGTGCACATTGTCCCCGGTCTGGTCACTACAGACCGGGATCGTTTCGCTGTAGGGCTGTACTGTGTCCGACCCCCACTTCTCCTTCCCAAGGGACAGGTCATCGCCCAGGCCATTCCCGTTCCTGACAAAGACCATTGGAGCAGCGTTGCGGAGAGGACATCGCCTCCGTCAGTGGCCTGGGCGCAACTCGTAGGGAGGGAGAAGCCCCGCCTGACATGTCAACTCTCGTTGGGCGGGGATCAAAAGGTCATCAGGGGTCTCTTGGACACGGGGGCAGATGTGATGATCATTCCCTCTCGGGAGTGGCCGTCACATTGGCATTTGCAAAGTGCAGCGGGCACGATTTCAGGTGTCGGGGGTTTGCAATTGGCTAAACAGTCAAAGAGCATTGTTCAAATTAAGGGGCCCGACGGGCAATTGGCATCAGTGCGCCCGTTTGTTTTGGACTACACCGAGCCTCTCTGGGGGAGAGATCTACTAGCCCAATGGGGGGCTAGAGTTGACCTACCAAAGGCTCCCCAGGTTTTTCGGGCAGTGGCCACTGATGAGCGCTGGACTTGGAAGCTGGATTGGCTTTCTGATAAACCAGTACAGTCCAACAGTGGCCACTTAACAAACAGAAATTGAAGGCGCTCAACGAGCTCGTGCAGGAGCAGTTACTTAAGGGCAATATCGTGGAGTCCATGTCGCCATGGAACTCCCCGGTTTTTGTCATCAGGAAGCCCAATAAAGATAAGTGGCGGCTCCTGACCGACCTCCGCCAAATTAATGACTTAATTGTTGATATGGGATCTCTCCAACCAGGGATGCCATCCCCAGCAATGCTCCCCCAAAACTGGAATTTGGCAATCATTGATATCAAAGATTGTTTCTCCCAAATTCCCTTTTACCCGGACGATGCCCCACGCTTTGCTTTCACGGTTCCGTCCATCAACCGTGAGTCCCCGGCCAAGCGCTACCATTGGCAGGTATTACCACAGGGCATGAAGAACAGCCCTGTGATCTGCCAATGGTACGTCGCTTCGCTGCTGTCACCTTTGCGTACAACCCTCGGGGATGCCGTCATCCTCCACCATTATATGGACGACATCCTTGTGTGTGCGGCCGACCACAGTGTACTTGCCCATGCGCTTGACCTGACAACCAATGCGTTGGTTGCTGCAGGGTTCGAGCTCCAGCAGGACAAGATTCAGCGGATGCCACCTTGGAAGTACCTGGGCCTCGAAATTACAAAGCGGACCATTGTTCCGCAAAAATTGGCTATTAGGACAAAAGTCCAGACCCTAGCGGATGTCCATCAACTGTGGGGTTCTTTAAATTGGGTGAGACCCTGGCTAGGCATCCCCACCGAAGACCTGGCCCCCCTTTTCAATTTGTGGAAAGGGGGAGAAGGGCTTAGTTCCCCTAGGGTTCTCACCCCAGAGGCAGAGGTGGCTCTGGAGAAGGTCCAGAAAACTATTTCGGCCAGGCAGGCCCATCCGGGCCTGCCATTCAAATTTATTATACTGGGAAAGCTGCCACACCTCTATGGCATGATCCACCAATGGGACCAAGACCTGAAGGACCAGGGTCTGGGTGACCCCCTCTTGATCATAGAGTGGGTGTTCCTCAGCCACCATAGGTCCAAAAGGATGACACGGCCACAAGAGTTGGTAGCCGAACTGATCCTCAAAGCGAGATCGAGGATCAGGGAGCTGGCAGGGTGTGACTTTTCATGCATTCACATTCCAATCAAATTGGAAGCGGGCCAATTAAAATTAAAGACCTTTGAAGAACTGTTGCAAACGAATGAATATCTACAGTTTGCATTAGACAGCTACACTGGGCGCGTCGCAGTTGATCGGCCGGCCCACAAATTATTTAATTCGGATTTCAAATTGTCTCTCACTAAGGTTCAAAGTAGGGAACCATTGGATGCTGTGACTGTTTTCACTGACGCGTCTGGAGCATCTCACAAGTCTGTGATGACTTGGAGGGATCCTCAGACTCAGCAGTGGGAGACCGATGTTGTCCTTGTGGAGAGTTCTCCGCAAGTTGCTGAGTTAGACGCAGTTGTCAAGGCATTCCAGAGATTCCCTGGACCTTTTAATTTGGTGACAGATTCTGCGTACGTCGCCGGTGTAGTGTCCCGAGCAGAACATGCAGTTCTTCAAGAGGTCACAAACAAGAGATTGTTTGAATTATTAAATAGGCTCGTCGAGTTGGTCTCCCACCGCGAGCACCCATTTTATGTGATGCATGTGAGGTCACACACTGACCTGCCCGGGTTCATAACGGAGGGCAACCGCCGTGCCGACTCTTTGGCCACGGCTGCCATTACGCAGGGCCCGCTCCTGGATGTGTTCGGCCAGGCTAAGATCAGCCACCAACTCTTTCACCAAAATGTGCCCGGCCTGGTTCGGCAATTCAACCTGACGCAGGACCAGGCCAAGGCGATTGTGGCCACATGTCCCCAATGCCAGCAGCATCAAATGCCCACCGTGGCCTCAGGAGCTAATCCTCGAGGCCTGGCGAGCTGCGAGGTGTGGCAGATGGACGTAACACATGTCCCATCTTTTGGCCGGTTGTGTTGCGTCCACATCTCAGTAGATACCTTCTCCGGAGCTATCTATGCTTCTGCCCACGCAGGTGAAAAGGCAGCGGATGTTCAGAGGCATCTGCTTCAGGCAGTCGCTGTCTTGGGCATCCCTAGGGCCCTAAAGACTGATAACAGCCCGGCGTATACCTCTAAGGAGCTGCGGAGCTTCCTGCAGCAATGGGGAATAGTCCATAAGACCGGCATCCCCTATTCCCCGACAGGCCAAGCCATGGTGGAGAGGGCCCACCAGAGCCTTAAGAAGACCCTGTCCCGCCAACAACCGGCGATGAAGGTGGAGACCCCCCACGTCTGGCTGTCGAGAGCCTTGTACACCCTCAACTTTCTTAATTGCTCTTTCGACAGCCAGAATCCTTCAGTGGTCCGGCATTTCAGCAGCCACCAGCAGCTGCAGCCCAAAGTCAGGCCTCCGGTTCTGGTCAAGGATCCGGAGACCTGGCGGACGGAAGGCCCCTTCGACTTGGTGACCTGGGGGAGGGGATACGCTTGCGTGTCTACCCCCTCAGGTCCCAAGTGGGTTCCATCGAAGTGGGTAAGGCCTTTCGTCCCGAAGCAGGGGACAAAAGCAGGGACTGTGCCACAAGTTCGGCAGGCGTGTTGGCGGCGACGGAGGAGGCACCACCATCTGCCATCCGCTCCTCTGGACTTTCCCTCAGTGGAGGAAGAGCCTTCCCCTCCAGCCTCTCCTCCACCACTGGACCTCCTTCTCCACGTTTCTTCCTATTCTCCCCCTCTCCCGGATATATCGCCCCGAATGTTCTATTTAAGTTGGCTTTTTGGGGAGGAACCATACTTACGATTTCGATATACTTTTACCGTTCTTTGTCGTTTCAGTTACGTCTCCCCAGTGGCCCCCACTATCATAGAAACCATTATTAAAGTTGTTTTGAGTTTGATTACATTTTCAGTTCTTATCATGGTGATCCGCGGTCTGGTCCAGAGACTGATATCTAAAGCCACCTCGCCAAACATCAACCATGCCACCGTGCCCGTCGAGGAGCACATCGAGCTGGGGGACCTCTCCTCAGAGGCCGAAGAAGCTGCAGAAGAGGAGGGGTCAACTGTGTCGCCTGCTGACCATCCATGGGCGGACGAGCCCCAGCTCGAAGAAGGTGAGGATTGGCCGGACCAGCCGCGGGTCCCCGAAGTTTAAGTTTACATGGACCTTTATGTTCCTTTGTTTTATTTGTTAAGAAACGGGGAGATGTTGTGTTGTGTTGTTTAATTTCCCCAGTTATTCCCCCATTTTATGTATTCTCCCCCCTGTTTCTGTACAATGGTTCCTCCCTTCCCAGATTTTCCCGCCACTGCCTCTCCTGGCAGTTGGTTTCCCCGGTTACCCCCTTCCCCCTCAACTGCCAATCTCCCTTGGTTATGTAATTACCCCTCCCTTTTACTCCTTATATGTAAGTTTTTCCTCCTCCCTGGGCCCAGTCAATCCCCCCCCACTCCTCCCTGCTTTCTAGAAACTTCGCCTCTCTGGGGGCTGTGGTTGGCTGTGGTCCCAGGGCCCCTCCTTTATGTTGTATCAATTGGTTAACCCCTTATGCCAGTTATGTCTGTACCCCTCCCTGGTTGGCTAGTTGGGCTTCCCTCCTCTCTCCACCCCTTCCTTTTAAAACTTTGCCTCTCCCCTCATTCCCTGCCATTTGCTGGTTGGCACCCTCCCTTTCGGTTCATGTCATCGGACCCTCAATAAACCGGAGTTAGCCCCCAGCTTGTGGACGCCTCTTCCTTCGTCCGTTAGCGCTTCAACCCCCACTGTGCATCCAGCCCAGCCCAAGGCCAAGCCACCGAGGGGGGCTGGCAGTACATGCGCCGGGGGTGTCGGCCACCTCCTTCTCGCATCTGCTAGCCAGACTTCAGGGCCAAATACGCTCCAGCGCATCACCTGGCCAGCAGACCCATGGCATAGTGCTGGGTGTCAGCACACAGCAGCGTGTCCCAGCCACACTTGCGCTCCATAGACATCACCACGTGGTCACACTGCAGCATGTAGAGCAGAACCTTCATGGCCTGCACTGCAAACCTGTGTGCAGAGTAAAGGCCAGGTCACACTGGGAGCGCTGGCACTGGCCACAAGGGCATGGGAAGGACAGGAGGACTGGGACCTGTTAAGCTTGATGGGAAGGCGGTGTTCCTCCTGGCATGCTCTCCAGAAGGTATCAACTTCCTCTGGTGGCATCTGCTGTGTAGTGATGACAATATGGAAGAGCAGTGCCACAAACAGTTGCTCACAATAAGGGATCATGGCCTTTTTGCACTCAGGCACCTGGACAGTCACCCAGAGCACCAGAGCTGCCTGCAAAAGAAGCAGCCCAAGACAGCGCTCAGTGCCAAGGCATCCATGGGGCAGGGCCCAAGGGCAGATGCAGGAGGGGCAGCAGGCTTGGTGCCCCCTGAGCCTGCCCCTAGACCAGGTTTCAGCCCAGTGACTCTGGCACCGAGAGGACTGAGAGCTACTGGAGAGGCGACCTGGGGGTGAGCATGGGCCCAGAAACTCACAGCCAGGGCAAAAACGTCGCCGTCATCCCCATCAGAGGTGCATGCGCTGTGCAGTGGCCAATCCTCCATTACACGGACCAGTGTTGGACGCACTCTCTCCATTGTTAGTTGTGGCGAGCCAATGGTTCTCCATATGATTGCAGCAGCTCTGTGGGATCAGAGCTCTGTGTCAGGGGCATCTCAGTCACAGTACCTTGCCCTGTGCAGCTGTGGGAGTGCACGTGAAAGAGCCCCGGTGCCCTGAGGGGCAGGGGGGGAGCATTGGCAGCAGGTTTGGGAAACAGAAGGGCCTGAGGGTCCTGGACCTCTGTGCCTGTCTGGCATAACCCATAGCACAGGCTGTGCAGGGCCATGGGCCCTAAAGGCTGGTGAGCCCTGAGCTCTCCAGGCACGTGGGCCCCGTACCTGTCACATGTTGGGGCACAGCGCAGGAGGGTCAGCACCACGTCAGCAGGCTGTGCTTCAGCCAGCCTCACAATGTCCCTTTGCAGCCTGGCATCCACAGTGCCCTGGGACAGTAGAGTCTGGTGGATGTTTCTTACGATGGCTGGCACCTGGAGGAGGCATGGGGTAGATTTTGAGTGCTGTCCTTGGGAGCAACTTCCTCAGCTTCCCCCAAGAAGAGCTTCCCTTCCCGCCACACTGTGCTGGCCTCAAAGGCTGAGGGGGCCCAATGACCATGCCTTGAGGGGACACAATCCTGGCAATCCTCCAGGCCTGGCCCCAGGCTGCTTACCTGCTGCTGAGAAGGAACAGCACTCTCCTCGAAAAAACCCTTAGTGGGAGCATGAGTCCCAGTGAGAATGGGCCTGGTGCCAGTATTTGAGATGTCCTCAGTCTTTGCAGTGTTGTTGTTCATGACGGCCACATCCTCAGTCACTGCCTTGTCCGCCTTTGCCCTGTCCTCATTCATTGCAGCCTCAGAGTTTTGTGAGCGCTCAGCCGAATCTGGGCTGACATCGGGCTCTGCCTGGAGCTCGGTCAGCCCTGAGTCAGGCTGGACTGTGCCCTCAGCTGCTGTGGTGCCGCTCTTTCTACGTCGTCGGATGCGCAGGAATTTCCGGAACACCTGCAGGAGAATAAAGGGCAGGGAAGCCAGGGATGCTCCGTGGCATGCTCCAAGCGTGGTGCTGGGCTGAGCAGGGACAGCAGGCCCAGCCCAGGTGGGGGTGGCTGTAGGTACCTTCAGGGTTTGGCGCAAGCAGCCACGGCTGGATTTCTGCTCTTGTGTCTTGTCCAGGGCTGCATCTGGCAAAGAGCGAGCGCAGCCAGAGCTGAGGGGCTGCGGGAGAGCCTGGAGAAGACAGCCCAGCCCTGCGCTCGCAGGCAGGGAGAGCCCCAGCATGACCCAGGGGATAGAGCACAGCCATTGTGGGGTGTCTGTCCTGCCCCTGTTTCATCCTGTCCATGGGCATTTCCCCAGGGGATGAGATGGGATAGGATGGGATGGGATGGGATGGGATGGGATGGGATGGGATGGGATGGGATGGGATGGGGCCAAGCTGGCTGTACCCATCAGCCCTGTGGCCCAGCTCTGCTACTCACCATCCTGCAGTGTCTGGATCTGCTCTGGATCTTCAGGCTGTTGTGCTGCGGCAGCTCCAGGGCTTCTCTTTTTTTTCCCCCTGAACACTTTCAACATGCCGGGGAATCTGGCTGCCATGTCAGAGTCTGTTCTTGAGGGCGCCTTAAAAAGAGATGCCTCAGGATATCAACAAGTCAACAATTGCAGTTGTGCCCTCAAGGCACCTGCAACAGGGAAGCCTCAGGAAGGCTGCAGGACAGGAAGCCCTGCACTCTGGTCTTGAGGGCTCCTGCCACAATGACAGGAGGCTCCTCCTAAGTGATTCAGGTGATCAAATCCCACAGTCGATGGCACTGGCTGCAGGAATGGCAGATGCCTCGGAAAAGCTCCGAGTCACAGAGTCCCGCAGTCTGGCCTCGAGCTCAGCTGCAGGAATAATGCTGCGGAAAAGCTCCAGGAGAGACAGAAACGAGTGTGCTGTGTGGGGGCTCCTCACAGCACTGCTCTGTCCTGTTCTGTCCCGTTGGCTGTTCTGAGCACCCGGGCAAGCTTCTATTTCCCACGTGTCCCAAAGGTCCCTTGGACACCGGGTTCCATTCCATGCAACAGTGACCGTGCTGCAGCTTGCCACCCAGGGCCGTTGCACAACTGCCACCTGCCCTGGGGCCGCCCCCAGCCCAGCCAAAGTGGCCCAGGCTGGAAGGAATCCCTGGGCCCAGGTGTCTAAGGCAGCCCCACAGGATCTCTTGGAACTGCTCGAAACATCAGCAAATGCTGCCCTGCTCTGTGGGCTCAGGGCATTTAAGAATCCTCACTTCAGGAAAGCTTTACTTCCCATTGCTCAACTCAAGTAGTTCCAAAATTTGCAAACTTCTCCAGTTAATAGCCATGGCCAGAGAATGGGAATGGTTTGGAAGTTTGTTCCCATCTGAAAGCAGCAACTCATTTGTCTTAACATCATCCCCTGGAAGTCACTTTACAAAACATAACACTACACAGAGCCAAAAAGAAGGCCATTCTTTGATTTGCAAATGGATTTTGAAGAAGGGATTATAATCTCCTAATTCTCTTAAGGACTAAACACTGTCAAGGAATGAAAGACCACTCAGTGTTACAAGAGTAACCAGAACAAATGAGTAGATGGCAAAAGGGCTAATCCTCCCCCAGTACAGATATCTAAGTGGCCAATAAAGTACAACTCTCCCTTCTTGTTCCCTGCAGGAGAAACAGCACCAGTAAAACAAATGGTCACAGATATTCTTTCTGCCCTCCATAACCAAAGCTGTGCTAAAGCACAGATGCTGCCTTCAAACTGACTCAAATTCCAGCCCAGACCTCTCACCTTCCAGACAACTCCTTCCCCAACACGCCCCCAAACAATCACCCCTAAACGCCCCCACAGAAGCCCTCAACTCCCCACCAGGAGCCCCAGCTGTGCCCGTCCCTCCGCAGAGCTTTCCCAGCCTCCAGCAGAGCCCCTGGTTCCCTGCACGTGCTGTGGGATGGCACTCAGGAGGATCTGCTCCAAGGCCTTCTCTGGCTTGGAGCAAAGCCAGGCTGCCAGGCCTGTAGTTCCTGGATCATCCTTGCCAGCGAGCCTTCCTGTGCACGGCTACTCCATGGGCACGCTCTTGCCAGCACCTTCCAGAACTCTGTGCTGTGCACACAGCGCTTTTCATGCCCGCTCCCAACAGGCTTTGGAACACAGAGCACAACTTGGCTGGCTCTGCCACCAGCACAGCCCAAACACAGGCGGAGGAAGAAGCAGCAGGGGCTGTTTTGCAGCCATGCCCCAGAGAGACTGGAAGGGTGCCCTCCCTCTGCTCTCCCTTGCTTGGCTTTCTGCTGGGTCTGAGCCTGGGGCTGCCATTCCTCACTTGTGGGGAGCAGAAGCACAGCCAGGATCCCGGCACTGCCTGACAGCGCTCTGGGCATTGGCTGTCACAGTGAGGGTGGCTGTGACAAACCTTTGGGTTCCCTGACTTCAGGGTGAACGTGGTGCAAAATAGGAGAGAAGGAGGGGGAACCATGGAGTGCCCAACAAGGAAATGACTTTTAATGGGAAATAAAAATGCGAACTATGCTCAGGAACAGAACACAACCTAGGGAGAAGCTCCAAGGGCCAGAAACAAGGAAGAGGTAACAGTATATAGTCTTGGAGATTAACACTCTAGAAACCATACAATATATGGAACATATGTAACCAGTAGGGGAGTGGGACCTGGACTAATTAACATAACTACTCCAAAGCTCTTGGGAGGCGATCTGAGGATTGCCCTGATTTAGATGAATGGTTCCCAGACCTTGAAGATCAGGCTTGGTTTATTTGGTGTGAAGTCAGCTGACCCTTTGTCTTAGTTGGGTTGACTCCAACATCTTACTTTTTTCTTGTAAAGCTAGAAATAAAAGTGAAGGAATCTTGTAGAATAGACACTGCATTTCTTGCAGTTAGGAGAAAAAATGCAACTTTATGGTCTCATTTTTCAATGGAACACTTCTGAAAAAGATCCTTTGCTAATCACACAGTGGGTTTTTCTTCCTTATAGGTCTCCAAAAATCAATTATTACAACCATGGAGATGACAGCTGAAATCATAGTTAGAGCCAGAACGAGATTGGTAACTATGGCAGGCCAAGATTTTGTAATTATTTATTTACCTGTGAAAAGGATTGATTGGGCTTTGCAAAATTTAGACTTGCAAATTGCATTGCTAAATTATTCAGGTGTTTGTTCTATTCATTACCCAGGGCACAAATTGTTACAAGCTAAATTAAGTTTTAGAGAAAAACCCATGCTAAGTGAAGAGCCTTTAAGTGCTATAACTCTCCTCACTGCTGGAGCAGGGAAAACACAGAAATCAGTAATAGTATGGCAAAATCAAACAACCAAAACATGGGAGTCAGATGTCCCTACAATAGAGGGCTCTCCTCAGATTGTTGAACTGGCTGCAGTAGTTTAGAGCGTTTCAGCTCTTTTCAGAACTTTTGAATTTAATTACAGATTTATCTTGTGTTGCTAGTATTGTTAAAAGAATAAAAGGATCCGTTTTAAAGGATGTTACAAATGATATTGTTGGCTTTCATGTCTTTCTTCAATTTTGACACTCAGAACTAACCAATATTTTGTCTCTCATATCAGGGCTCATTCCTCGCTAACAGGATTCATGGCAGAAGGAAATGTGAGAGCCGACAAACTTACAATGGTTTTTTCAAACACTTTGCCAAACATTTTGAACAAGCAAAACTGAGTCATGCTTTTTTCCATCAAAATGCACAAGCACTGGTGCCCATGTTTGGCACAAGCATGATCAGCACAGATCAAAACTGCACCTTCTGGCAGCTGCAAAGGCACATGAGAGACACAGACGTCAGGAATTTTCAATCCTGCCATTTACCTTCCAAATTCTCATGGAATAACGGCATTCCAGGCATTGGGAATTTTGAACACTCCAGCTGCTCTCCCCAATTCCCATGGAATAATGGCTTTCCGGCCATGAGGAATTTTGAATGCTCCAGCTCTCCCTCCAGATTCCCATGGAATAATGGCATTCCAGGCATCAAACCCTGCAGTTCTCCTCAAAAATTCCCCCCAAAACTATGGAACAATGGCATTCCAGGCATTGGAATTTTTGAATGCTCCAGCTGCCCTCTGAAATGCCCATGGAATAATGGCATTCAAACTGTTGGGAATTTCAAATCCTCCAACTCCTCTCCCAAATTCCCACCAAATTCCCGGAATAACAGCATTCTGGGTGTCAGGAATTTCAAATTCTCCCATTCTCCTCCCAAATTCTCATGGATTAACAGTATTCTGGGCGCCAGGAATTTCAACTCCTCCCATTCCCCTCCCAAATTCCCATGGATTAACAGTATTCTGGGCGTCAGAAAGTTTGAATCCTCCAGCTCCAATGTCATATTCCTACCAAAACTGTAGAATGGAATGACTGCATTCTGGGCACCAGGAATTCCAAATCCTCCAGCTCCCCTCCCAAATTCACATGGAAAAACGGCATTCTGGGCATCAGGAAGTTTCAATCCTTCAGCTCCCTTCCCAAATTCCCATGAAGTAATTGCATTCCAGGCATTGGAAATTTCAAATCCTCCAGTTCCCATCCAAAATTCCCCCCAAACTATGGAATAATTGCCTTCTGGACATTGGGAATTTTGAATCCTGCAGGTCTCATCCCAAATTCCCATGAAATATTGGCATTCGGGGCATAGGGAATTTGGAATCCTTCAGTTCCCCTCCCAAATTCCCAATGAATAAGAGCATTCTGGGTGTTGGGAATTTAGAATGCTCCAGTTCTCCTCCCAGATTCCCACCAAAACTATGGAATAACTGCATTCTGGGCATCAGGAATTTCGAGTGCTTCAGCTCCCTTCTCAAATTCCCCATGGAACTTCCATGGAATACTGGCATTCCGGATGTTGGGAATTTGGAATCCTGCAGTTCCCCTCCAATATTCCCAAGGAATGAAAGCATTCCAGGCATTTAGAATCTTTCAGTTCCCTTCCGAAATTCCCCTCAAATTCCCATGGATTTCTCACCCTAGTGTACTGTTGCTACTGTGAATCCAGAAAAGGTATCAGGAGAAACAAGGACATATTTAAACGTCCCAAAGCTTGAAAAGTGTGTTACATCTGTTTGCCACATGTCATTAGGTTTCAACCCTTGTGAGTTTGTACCTAACATTGGTGGCAAAGAGTCTGCTGACACTGTGAGCAAGGATTCACTGCATCCCATGCTTGGGGCAAAGTCAGATGGAATTGTTTTCCCAGTGCTCGGGCATTTTGATGGTAGACATCATGAGAAAGTTTGGCCTGCCCTGACTTTTGTGGTATAGTGACTGTCATGGCGAGGGCATCCGCCTTCACATCACCTTCCAGTGAAGGTCCAGGCAGAGGGATGTGTGATCTAAAGTGCAGAAGGTTGTATTGCTGAGACCTGTGAAGTGAAAAGCTGTACAGAGAGATTAATAACAGAAAAAGAACTTTGTTAGAGCCTTCCTTCAGGAATGAGTGCTGAATTCTCTCAATGATTCCTGTAACATAAGGAGAATCACAAACAATAATAATACAGCCCGGGGACATCGCAGGGACAGCCCAGGGCATTCCCAGCATCTTCCTGGGGGTCATTCCCAGGGATATCCCCGGGACAGCCCATGGACATTTTGAGGACATCCCTGGGACATCCCAAGGCATTCCCGGGGACATTCCCAGAGCCATTCCTGGCAACATTTCCGGGGAAATCACGGGACATTCCCTGGATCAGTAAAATCAGGATCAGGAGCAACAGGATCCAGAAAATCAGGATAAGTGGGATTGGGAAAAGTGGGATTGAGAAAATTGGGATCAGAAAAGTGGGATCAGGGGAAGTGGAGTCAGGGAAAGTGGGGTCAGGAAAAGCTGGATCAGAAAATTTGGGATTGGGAAGATCGAGATTGGGAAATTTGGGATAGGGAAAATCGGGCTCAGGAAATTCGGGACCAGGAATAGCAGGATCGGGAAAATCAGGCTCAGGAAAAGTGGGATTGGGAAATTTGGGATCAGGAAATTGGGAGCAGGAAATTCGGGTTTGGGAAATTGGGGCTCAGGGAATCAGGAGATGCTCACAAAAGCCACGTCCTGGTGGGATTTGAGGATCCGCAGCCGATCCGTGAGCTGCCGTGGAGGCTGAGCCTCCTCCTGGATATGCTGGCATTCCTCGGTGCCGATAATGAGCAAGGCTGGGGGTCGATCCCTGGGAATTCTTGGGGACACGGACCAGGATCAGGGGAAAAATATCCCAGATTTTGGGGGGAAGATTTTCAAATTTTGGGGAAAAACACCATGAATTTTGGGGAAAATATCCCAGATTTTGGAGGGAAAAACCACCACCAGATTTTAAGCAAAAAAATCCTGGTGTTTTTCTGGGGGTTTTTTTGTTTGTGTTTTATTTTTTGTGTTTAATATCCTAAATTTTGGAGGAAAAAACCCATGACTTTTCAATGAAAAAATCCTGAATTTTGGGGAAAAAAAAATCCTGACTTTTGGGGGAAAATATCCTGAATCTTCAGTCAAAGAATCCCGAATTTTGGGGCAAAAAATAATGGATTTGGGGGGGGGGGGGGAATAGCAGATTTTGGGGGAGAAAAATTGTAGATGTTGGGGGAAAAATGTTAAATTTTGGGAGCCTCGCATGAGCTCCTGGGTCAGGTCCCTGATGATGACTTGGATGGTTTTGGGGTTTGTCCCGGAGCGAGGGCAGCGCTCCAGGGGTGACGGTGACATTGGTGACATCATGGAGCAGCACGATGGAGCTGGAGAAGCCCTCAGGCTGCAGGAAAGGATGAGGTGAGACTCCCAAATCCCCCCCAAATTCTCCCAAAATCCCACAAAAATCTCCCATAAAAATGGCCCCCAAAATACCATAAAAATACCCAGAAAATCCACCAAAATCAACCCAAAATCAACCCCAAATGTCCCCAAACTCCTCCAAATCCTTACGCCAAATTGCCCCAAAATTCCCCCAAATCATCCCTAAAGCCCCCAAAATCTTCTAAATCACCCCAATATCTTTCAAATTCTGCACAAAATATCCAAATATCCTCTAATTCCCACAAATCACCCCAAACTCTCAAAAATCTGCCCAAAATGACCCCAAATTTCACCAGACTTCTCTAAAATCACCTCTGAATCACCCCCAAAATCCCTGAAATCACCCCAAAACCCCTCCTAATTTCCCCACCCTCCAAAAATCCCCCAAATGGCCGCCAGAGTAATCCCAAATCACCTCAAAATGCCCTCCAAATCCCCCAAATCACCCTAAAATCTCCCCAAATCCTCCCAAAATCCCTCCGGTGCCCAGATCCCCCCTCCCCAGCCCTGCCCGGTTCCCCTCCCGGTGCCCCCTAGGCGCCCGACCCCGCACCCAGCGCTCCCCGGGCGGGCTCCGAGCCCCGGAGCTCCTGCCGAGCCTCCGCCGAGCCCGGGGGGGACAGGAGGGACCGGAGGGGTCAGGGGGGACCAAGGTGTCCCCAGGAGCGTTTTGGGGGACACGGGACCTGCTGGGGTTGGCGAACTGGGACCCCAGGGTGTCCCCGGGATGGAGGGAGGCGAATCCCGGGCAGGGGCGGCTGTCGCGTGTCGCCATTGGCCGATACGGATGTCGCGATTGTCGCCAGGCCCGGCCGTGGGCAGCGGCAGCGGCTGTCGCGAGATGTCCCCAACGGCCCTTGGCGCGAGCGGCGCTGTCCCCAACGTCCCCAACAGCCCCAGAGCTGCGGGGGAATGGGGGATCGGGGGGTCCTGGAAAGTACGGGGTGAGACCCCAAAATCCCCCCTCGGGACACACCGACACCGTCGGTCCCCGCAGCCCGGGACAGTCCCGGCTCTCGCAGTGCGATAGCAGCCGTGACCGGCGACAGTGACCCGAGGCCGGGACTCCGCTCCCGCAGCACTGGGGGCTCCTCCCCAGGGTCCCCATTCCCCTCCGCCCTCCCGGTGCCCCCGGCCGGGGCTCCGCAGCAGCTCCGGGGCTCAGACGCCGCTCGGGGAGCGCCAGGTGCGGGGTTTGGGCACTGGGCGGGGATGGGCTGAGCTGGGGTGGGCCCCAGGAGCTCGGCAGCTGCCGGATCAGTGCCCGAGGTAACGGGGCGGCACCGCCACAGGTGCCCGAGCCCTTGGCTGGTGTCACCGAGAGGGAACAAACAGGGAGCGGCACCTCCTTCCCCACTGCGGGGCAGCTGAGAGGAAACCAGTTTGGAAATGCAGCAATTGATCATTTTGTTCCTGTCCCCAAGGGAAAGAGGGAGCCCCAAAAATCCTGCAAATCCCACAAGGACCTGCTCAATAACCTGACCGGGACCCTGCTCAATCCCGAGCTGGCCAGGCAGAGATGAACAAACAAAAACCATTTCGCCCAGTTTAATCACAAAGCTGCATTTGGGTCCAATAAGAGGGACAGGGGTGCTGTACCCCCTGGCACTGGGGGAGAGAACGGGGAGCCTCTGGGTACTGGGAGCACTGGAACTGGTACTGGGAGCTCTGGGCAGCCCCACATGAGATCCCCACTCGTTACCACCCCCTGGGCACAGGAGCACAGGATCCCGAGGGGAGCACACAAAGAGTGCCCTGGGGCAGGGACCCCCAGTGCTCCCAGTGTCCCCAGTGCCCCCAGGGCTCCCAATTCTGCCAATGCCCCCAGTGTCACAGCACATCATCGTAGTCACAGGGGTCCCCCTGTCCGTCGTAGGGTCCTGACAGCTCCACATTGGTCACTTGTGGATCCCGAGGTGGGGCAGGGCTGAGGGACACCCTATGGGACTCTGAGAGTGATACCGGTTGTAGGGACCTGGGTGGGGGTGACACCCGTGGGTGATGTGTCCTTGTCCCCCCCAAATTCTCCCACTGCCCACTCGGTGCCCATGGCGTGGGTGTTGAGCACAGTCCCCTCCTCCAGAGGGGGATCCTGTGGGGATAAGGGGGGATCTCAGTAGTCTGGGAGGGGGAAAGCCCCAGCCCCCCACTCACCTGTCCTTGAGATTCCTGCAAGGGAAAAGGGGAGAGGGTGACCGAGGGGACCCCGGGACCCCTGAACCTTCCTGGGACCTCAGAGTTCCAACCACCCACGGGACCCCCCAAATCCCCACTGCAGCCCCGACTCCCACCATATCCCTGATTCTCCCCAGACACTCAGCACTCCTGAGATCTCTAGAACTTCTGCATCCCCACAGTGCCCCCAACCCCCCTGGTGCCCCCAAGCCTCTGAGTCCACAGAACCCCAAGCCTGGCAGGAAGGGCCACCCCCAAACTCCTCCAGGATCCAAAAAGATCCTCCAACATCCTTGTACAGCCCTCCAGGACCTCCCCAAACCTTCCAGGAACTCCCAATGCACCACAATGTTGCTCAAAGCCCACCCAGGGAAGCCCGTGGAGCCCAACCAAGACACTCCAAATTCCCCCCAGATCCCCCAGAGCCCCCAGCCAAGGTCACTGCAGGCTCAGTGTCCCCCAGCTCAAGGACCCTGGGTGCTGCAGATCTCTGCCCCCACTCTGGGGGCTTCCCATCCTTGCAGAGTCCCCATCCCACGCCAATGTCACCCAGCCCTGCAGTGCCACCAATGACAGCCAGGAGCAGGAGCAGGAACAGGAGGGTCCTGCCGACATTCACAGCCACTGCTGGGGACAGAGGGAGACACACCGGGGTCACCCTGAGCCATGGGGGACCTGAACCCTCCAGCAACCCTGTGTGACCCCGCCTGTGACCCAGGGTGAGCCAGGTGTCACCTCCAGGGCCAGCTCAGGACTGAGGGTTTGGAACACGCTGTGCCCGTCCTGTCCCAGCTGGTTGGTGACCATGCACTGGTAGGTTCCCAAATGTCGCACATTGATGTTCCTGAGCTCCAGAGGGGACCCCGTGCCACCTCCTGCCCGTTGTGCAGCCTGGAGAAGGTGACAGGGGCTGAGCCCACCTGCACCGATCAGCGCAGGGTCACGTTGTCACCTGCACGCACCTGGTGTGCCAGGGGACCAGAGGTGATGGTGACATCGGCCACGGGCACTGTGGGGACACAGACAGGGCTGAGGCCACAGGGAGGAGCTGGCAGCTGGTGTGGGGCGATAGGGATGGGGGGATGGGTGTGGTGGGGGATGTTGGGGATGGGGTCAATACAGGGAGGGGCAAGGGGACAAGGGGAGTGATGGAAGGACACAAGAAAGTTGTTTGGAGGACATGGATGTGCCCAGGCAAGGCACCCAAGCAGGCTGTGGAGGCTCCCCGTGCCCATCCCCGCACTCACTGGGCACCGTGAGGCAAAGCTGGGCGCTGCTCTTCTGCACGGCCCCCCACTTGCAGCGCACCTGGCAGCTGTAATTCCACGAGTGGGAGACCCCCACGGCGGTCACCAGCAGCTGCAGGGACCCCTGCGGGCCCCCCACCACCTGCCCGTCCCGGTAGAACATGTGCAGGAGGGGGGCTCGGGGCCGCAGGGGGCTGGGGGTGCTGAGGCAGCTGAGAGTCAGGGGGGACCCCACGGTGGGCTCAGGGGGACCCTCCAGCACCTGAACCAAGAAGAGCTCTGGGAAGGGGAGGGGAGGTGAGGACTGTGACTTTGAGTGCACTGGGAAGTGGTTTTGGGGGTGTCAGGAGATTGGAGTTCCAGACGTGGGGATGCTCACTGAGCACTGTCACTGTCACTGCTGCTGACCGTGACATTAAGGACCTCACCAAGCCCCCACAGCTGTAGCTGCTGGTGTGGTTCAGCTGCAGGGGGGACAGCGATAGTTCAGTCACATTGACGGGCCCCCTCAGATCCTTCTCGTCCTGGTAAAATCTCACCTCGGTGACCATGTTGTTCCACTGCTCCCGGGAGCGCAGCATCACCGTGTCCCTGTCCAGCAGTGCCTGTGCTGGCACTTGCAGCACCAGATGATCTGTGGGACAGGACGATCCCATCCCACTGAGGGGTTGAGACAAGTCCAATGTAGGTCCCCATGGCACCAGGGACATCTGGGTGCACTGGGGTGGACTGGGATGTCCAAGTGTCCTGGGGACAGGCTCTCCCCACACGGGGGGTGTAAGGACACCCACGGAGTGAAGCCCACAAAGACCTGTCAGGGGCCACCCTGATAATTTAAGATCCCCCCATACCATTTGAGACTGTCACGGGGGAGCGGCACCCACTGCCGGGTCTGTCACACAGGTAGGTGACAGTGAAGCAGTCCTGTCTCTCCTGTCCCCAGTGCTGCCTGTCTTTGTACCAGGTGGTGGCACCGGTGGTCCCTGAGCCCTAGCAGGTCCGTGTCACCCAGTCCCAGAGCACCGCCGGCCTCCAGGGGGGCTCCACCAGGAGCTGGGTGGTCTGGGCACCTGTGGGTGACAGGAGGCACCAGCCTGCCAGGGCCAGCGTGGGGCTGGGGACAGCAGGAAGGGCCATGGCATCCCCCAGAGACTCACCAGCAAGGCCAAGGGTCTGGGCTGGAAGGGAGAAGGGACAGGGCTGGGTGGGGGTGGCATGGCAGGGACAGCAGCACAGGAGCAAGGGGTGTGGTGGCTGTCAACCAACTGTCTCCATAGGGGCAGCAATTCTTGCGGGAAAGTGTGTCTGAGTCATCCCCAAAAGATTTGTCGTGGCAGGGGGACATGTCTGTCACAGCCATCTGTGCACCATATCTGTGTGGCATGGATGCCTTGGGAAGAGGGACACCGAGGCCACGCTGGGCTGAGGCAGAACATGGGGACACTGTGGACACCCTGAGCATGAGGACACCACGGACACAGCCCATGCTGGCCCAGGTCACCCCCACCCATCCCCATGATCCCATCCCCATGACCCCATCCCCATGGCCACATCCTCACCGTTCTTGTCCCATTCTGTCCCTGCATCCCAGTTCCCTTGTCCCTATCCCCAGAGCTACCTGAGCCCAAAGGTGCCAGTCCCCACATTCCTGTCCCAACATCCCCATCCCCAAATACTTGCCCCCTGTTGCTGTCCCCAAAGCCACCCTACATCCCCAGTCCCACCCAGGTCCAGTGTGGGTAACATGGACTGACTCTGTTGGCATTGGGGACCTCAGGAGACCCCACAGCCCCCCTGTGCCCCCTCCCCTCCCCATCCCCAGGGTGTCAGGCCCATGCCCGGGGCACTCACTCGACAGGAGCAGCGCCACCTTCCCGGCCATCCCGGTGTCCCCAGCCATGTGCACTGGCTGTCACTCGCTGCTGTGGCCACTGCTCCTCTGGCTGGCAGCTCTTCGGATGAAGGGGAAGGAAGCGAGGTCACGTCTGTCCCCACGTGTAGGTGGCACCTGCTGGAGGCATGGTGGCCACAAGCTGGGCACAGAATGGGGACAAGGCTGCATAGTCTGGGCACGTGGTGGGGATGCTGTTGCCAGGACTGGGAGGCTCAGGGGATGTGAGGAACCAAGGATGGGTGTCCAGGAGAATGGGGGTCTGGGGGATTTGGGGTCTCCATTCCTGGGGGGATTCAGGGATGGGGGTGCTGTAAGAACATGATCCCCAGTGATTTGGGGTAATGGCATGTGGGTGTCAGGGTTGGGGGTGCAGGGGGAAAAAGGGGACCCTGGGGAATAGGGGTTCTGGGGGAAGAAGCAGCCCATGGGATGGGATCAAGGCAATGGTGGTGCTGGGCACTGGCAGTCCTGGGATAGGGGTCCCTGGGGCAGAGAGACCAAGGCAATGGTGGTCCCATGTTTGGGGTTCCCAGGAGAATGGGGATGTCAAGGATGGGGAATGGCTGGGTGGGCACGGAGGTCACAGATCCTTCCCTGGCTTCCTCAGATTGTGGGGTGACTCAGAGCCCAGCACAGCCCCCAACCTGGGGCACCCCAGGGCTGTCTTGGGATGCTCTGGGGCTCTGACCCACTCACCCCTGGGTCAGGTCCCCAGTTTCCTGACTCAGCCATCCAGGCAACACCTGATGCCCTATTGGTTCAGAAAAAAATTACACCTCTGTAGAATAAAAGCAAAAATCTTTCCCACACAATTTTTTCCCTAATATAGAACATACTCAGCAAAAATCAAACTGACAAGGTATAAAATACTCAGGTTTATAGAATTCTTTTAAAAGTTTCTCACCCAACAAGTCACTCACAGTAAAAACACAAAATATCACGATGAAATGAGTCTTTTTGATTCCCTTTAGGAGCCCATTGGTGCATTTCCCAGCAGCATTTGCTTGTGGTTACCACAGAGTGTGTGGAATCTCCCTGAGTATCCAACAGCTCCATGGGATTTTTCCCTGCCTGCTTGGCAGTAACCCAGCCCCTAAGGAAGCCTTTTGTTGAGCCATATTTAGGAATTCTCCCCGTTTTTCTCATTCCCACCCTGAAACTGGAATGACTTCCCATGGATTCAGCTCCCAAAAGGGGAGAAGTTCTGTCCATCCTTGGGACAGTGCACAGGAATCTGTGGAAGTGCCCATGTGTGCCTCAGGGTCTGATTCCCTGGTAAATCCACTCCAGCCTGCCCTGAATTCCCCTGCCTGGACACTCCCTGCTCCTGCTGTGACACCCCTGCTCCCCAGCCCCTCGTGTGCAGCTCCTGCTCAATATTTCCACATTTCCCCCTCTCTTCTGGTGTGCACATCCAGAATGCAAACATTCTTTCTTGAAGGTCCCAAATGGCTGCAGGTTTTGTTCAAGAAGGAGGGTCCAGGTCAGGTTTTTGAGCAGATTGTTGCCATATTTGCAGTAGTTCTGGGGCTCTTTCAGTTCCTTGGGGTGAGGGACAAAATAATCAATTGCTGCATTTCTGGACTGGTTCCCTCGCAGCTGCCCCTGCAGGGGTTTTTCCAGCCAGCCCTGATCTGAAAACCATCAAAGGCCCTCACAGAGCCACTGCTTGGGCTCTCTTTAGGGTTTTGTGCTTCTTGCAGGGCTGAGCAAACCACAGCTAAGCTCATCCTGTGGAGGGGCCTTTTTCCACCCACAGAATTCTCACCTCTGCAGCAGCTCTAAAGCTGCCAGAATCAAAGCCAAGGGGGCAGGGGCGACCCTCAAGAACTGGCTGCCACCTGGGGCTGGCCAGAGCAGGGCTGGGCAATGGCAATCCCTGTGCAGTGGGGCTGGGTCATGGCTGGGCCCCAGCCTTGCATTGACAGGGGTCCCCAAGATGTGCCACCCCTGGGACAGGCACCCAGCCTGGAATGTGCAGGGACATTTCTGGAATTGCCACCCCTGGGACAGGACCCCCCCCCCCCCATGCCAGGATGTGTCACCCCCTGGGACGGGATCCTCCCAGGACCCACCCCCTGATGTGCCCCCCCAGGAGAGACAAGGGGACAAGGAGGTGGGGAGGTCCCTCAATGGGACCGAGCTGTCCCTGTCCCCTCTGCAGCTGAACCACAGTGGCTGCTAGAGCTGCGGGGGCCAGGTGGACTCCAAGGTGGCACCGTGGGTGCACTCGGCTTCAGTGACAGTGACAGTGCACGGTGAGCACCCCACAGCCGTCACCCTGACACCCTCACAGCCCCTCCCCAGGCACTCAGGCTCACAAATCTCCCTCCCCTCTCCTTCCCAGAGCTCTTCTCGGTGCCGGTGCTGGAGGGTCCCCCTTATCTTACTGTGGGATCCCCCCTGACTCTCAGCTGCCTCAGCACCCCCAGCCCCCTGGGAACCTGACCATGGGGCCCCCACTCCTTATATCCCACCCTGTCTGCAATCCTCATACCAGTACTGACATTCCCCAGGATCTCCATGGCTCATGACCCCATTCCCAAGGAAGACCTCCCGTTCATTCCATCCCTTGAAAACCACCATTCCCCCATCCCATGAACTCAAATTCCTCAGTCTGCCCAGATATAGGGACGCCAATTCCCATGACATCCCCCTCGCTGGAAATTCCCCCTCCTAACCACCGCCCTTTCCCATTGACCCCATTCCTGCCTCCCCAATCCCACCAAGCCACCTAATCCTAGGAACCTCATGTTCCACTGTGTCCCACCCACTCATGTCCCCAGCCTGTCCCCACCCTGCCCCCACCAAGGGCCACCTACACATGAGGTCAAGACGTGACTTCACTTCCTTCCCCTTCATCTGAAGAGCCGCCAGCCAGGGGAGCGGTGGCCGCAGCAGGGAGTGACAGCCAGTGCACATGGCTGGGGACACTGGGATGGCCGGGAAGGTGGCGCTGCTCCTGTGGGGTGAGTGCCCCGGGCACGGGCCTGACACCCTGGGGAAATGGGATGGGGAGGGGGCACAGGGGGGCTGTGGGATCCCCTGAGGTTCCCAATGCCAGCAGAGCCAGTCCATGTTACCCACAGTGGACCTGGGTGGGACTGGGGATGTAGGGTGGCTTTGGGGACAGGAAGAGGGGGCATGAATTTGGGGATAGGGATGTGGGGACAGGAATGTGGGGACTGCACCTTTGGGCTCAGGGAGCTCTCGGATAGGGACAAGGGAACTGGGATGCAGGGACAAGAACGGTGAGGATGTGGCCATGGGGATGGGATCATGGGGATGGGATCATGAGGTGGTGGGGGTGACCTGGGCCAGCATGGGCTGTGTCCGTGGTGACCACTTGCCCAGATGTCCACAGTGTCCCCATGTGCTGCCTCAGCCCAACGTGGCATCGGTGTCCCTGTTCCCAAGCTGTCTGTGCCACAGGGATGTTGTGCATCAGTGGCTGTTGTGGAGAGTTTTATTAATAATTGGTTAGCTGAGAAAGGCCATACTGACATAATGCCGCTGGTCAAGTTGAGAAAGGGAAGTCAGCAGTCAGTAAGCTGAAAGGAGAAGTCAGCAGTCGGTGACCAATGACAGGCAAGGACAGAATGGCCTTGCCACAACATGAGGATAGGGAAGAGAGATTCTTCCTGAGAATATGTAGAAAGTATCAAATGTAGAACCATAAGAATGCAGAAGTAGGCATATTTGCTGATATGTAACTAACCAATCCTGAGCTCAACTTTTGCAATATGTATGAAGCTCATTATGAACTGTATTTAACCTGCTGTACTGATCAATAAAACTGGGCCTGTGATGATCTAATTGATGTCCTGGTCTCCTTCCGTCGACAGGCTGTGACATAGACATGTCCCCCTGCCTCTACAAAACTTTTGGGGACCACCCACACACTTTCCCACAAGAACTTCTGTCCCCACAGGGACAGTTTGGGGACAGCCCCCACACCCTGTACCCCATGTGCCTCTGTCCCCGTGGTGCCACCCCCACTGAGCCCTGTCTCTTCTCCCTTCCAGCCCAGACCCTTGGCCTTGCTGGTGAGTCCCTGGGGGATGCCATGGCCCTTCCTGCTGTCCCCAGCCCCACACTGGCCCTGGCAGGCTGGTGTCCCCTGTCACCCACAGGTGCCCAGACCACCCAGCTCCTGGTGGAGCCCCCCTGGAGGCTGGTGGTGCTGTGGGACTGGGTGACATTGTCCTGCCAGGGCTTGGGGACTGCCAGTGCCACCACCTGGTACAAGGACAGCCAGCACTGGTGGCGGCAGGGACGCCACCACCTCAGTGTCACCGAGAGAGGCGACTACACAAGTGACAGACCCAGCACCGGGCGCAGCCCTCCCGTGACAGTCTTCGATGGTGAGGGGAGATCTTAAATGATGAGGGCGACCTCTGAGAGGTCAGGGTGGGCTCCACTCTGAAGGTGGCCTCACACCTGTTGTGTAACAAGAGCCAGTGCCCTGCACACAGGGACATCCCAGTGCACCCCAGAGCACCCCAGTGCACCCACATGTCCCTGGTGTTATGGGCACCCACCTCAGACCAGTCTCATCAATGAGATGTGACCTTCCTGTCCCACAGACCAGCTGGTGCTGCAGGTGCCAGCGCAGGCACTGCTGGACAGGGACACGGTGACACTGCGCTGCCGCTGCCGGCAGGACAACCATCTCACCAGGGTGCGATTTTACTGGGAGGACAAGGATCTCGGGATGTTCCTTAAGGGGACCAAGCTGTCCCTTTCACCTTTGCAGCTGCCCCACAGTGGCGGCTACCAATGTGAGGGCTTGGTGGGATCCTGGCAGTCACAGTCAGCAGCAGTAACAGTGACAGTGCACCCACATGGCTGGAACGCCAATATC
This sequence comes from Melospiza georgiana, assembly GCF_028018845.1. Lineage (NCBI taxonomy): Eukaryota > Metazoa > Chordata > Aves > Passeriformes > Passerellidae > Melospiza > Melospiza georgiana. The sequence continues at coordinate 6,660,488 of NC_080457.1, read as the reverse complement.
TTGACAAACCCAAAGCCACTTCCCAGTGCACTCAGAGTCACAGTCCTCACCTCTCCTCTCCTTCCCAGATCTCTTCTCAGTGCCAGTGCTGGGGTGTCCCCGCAAGCTCACTGTGGGGTCCCCACTGACTCTCAGCTGCCTCAGCACCCCCAGCCCCCTGCGGCCCCGAGCCCCCCTCCTGCACGTGTTCTATTGAGACAGGCAGGTGGTGGGGGGCCTGCAGGGGTCTCTGCAGCTGCTGGTGCCTGCCGTGGGGGTCTCCCACTCGGGGAATTATGGCTGTGAGGTACACTCTGAGGAGGGGACCGTGCAGAAGAGCAGTGCCCAGCTCCACATCACAGTGCACCGTGAGTGTGGGGATGGGCACAGGGAGCCCCCACAGATGCCTTGGGTCCCCCACACTGCTTGGCACCCCCCAGACCTCCCTGACGCCTGCTCTGGGGTACCCAACCTTTTCCAGATCCCTCCCTGGCTATCCCCATCCTTTCTCATGTCTCTCCCTGGGACCCCCAGCCCCTACATGGGTACCCCCATCCTTCCCCGGTGCATTTTCTGTGTCCTGCCATTGCTGCCCAGGGTCGCTCCTAAGGTCCCCCCATTCCTGGCTTGTGTTTCCCTCCATCCTTCATCGTGTCCCCGTACCCCTCCTGGGTCCCTTCACCCCTCTTTGAGGTTGAGGTCTCCGCACATTCCCTAAGTCTCACCATCCCCTCCCATGGTCCCCGTACCCTTCCTGGTGCTGCCCACCTGCCTCTCCAGGTGTTCCCTCCCTGACCCTTTTATCATTTCTTGGTGTTCCTTTCTAAGTCCCCCTTCCCCAATCTCTGCACTCCCTCTCCCTCACTGGAGTTGCCCTGCCCCTCCCTGACATCCCCCCATGTCCCTCACTGTCCCCAGGTGTCCCACACTCCCGCAGGGGTCCCGCCCTCGGGGGTGGCCCTGTTGGTGCAGACCCCCGGGGGACAGGTGGCACTCGGGGACCACCTGGTGCTGAGCTGTGTGGTCGCCACAGGAACAGGTCCCCTGTCCTTCTCCTGGCACCGGGAGGGCTCAGCGGCACTGCTTGGCACGGGCCCTTGCCTGGAGCTGCGCTACGCTGGGGACAATGACAGCAGCCAGTACCGGTGCCGCGTCAGTGACGGGGACAGCGAGGTCGAGATTGACCCCTTGAATGCCACCGTCCTGGGCGAGCAGGACCTTTGGGCTGGGGATGACCCCACCCACGGTACCCCCATCCCACCTTGCACAGTGCCAGCCCTGTCTCTGTCCCCACAGTGCCTGTGGCCAATGCCACCATCATCCCCGGTCCCCTGTCACATCAGGTGCGTGCAGGTGACAATGTGACTCTGAGCTGCTCGGTGCGGGTGGGCCCAGCCCCTGTCACCTTCACCTGGCTGCACACTGGGCAGGAGGTGGCCCAGGGTCCCCTCCTGGAGCTCAGGGCCGTCAATGTGGGACATTCGGGCATCTACCAGTGCGTGGCCACCAACCAGCTGGGACAGGACGGGCACCGCTTGTTCCGGGCACTCAGCCCTGAGCTGGCCCTGGAGGTGACACCTGGCTCACCCTGGGTCACAGGTGGGGTGACACAGGTGGGGTCACCAGGGAGTGCAGGACCCCTGGGGTAATGGGTGACCCTGATGTGTCCCCCTCTGTTTCTTGCAGTGGCCACAGTGGTTGGTGGGGCCCTTCTGTTCCTGCTCCTGCTCCTGGGTGTCATTGTGACCTGGCACTGGTGGCACTGTGTGGGTGGGTGACAATGGGGGAACGGGGGTTCCCAGATAGCTGTAGAGGCCCACAGAATGGGAGAAACCATAGGGAATTACCCACAGCGTCACAGTTGTAACTGGCTGGGGGTCCTGTAGGGTTTCAGGAGGTGCTGTAGGGTCCTGCAGGGATGCTGGGGATTCTTTCCAAGGCCCTCGGGTGTTTGGGTGGGTCTGTGTCCCTTCTGGGATTTGGGTTCTTGAGTGTGAATTGTTTAGGGACACTGGGGAGGTTCATGGATTCCAGGGCCTTCAGAGATTCTTGGCGGTCCCGAGGCGGTTCAGGAACTCTGAGAGGGGTCAGGGCCCTGGGACCCCACAGTCACTCCTCCCCTGCTTCTATTGAAGATGCCAGGAAGAACCAGGAAAGGTAGGTGGGGGGCTCAAACCACACTCTCCTGTTTTACCCCAACCCCCAAGTCCTCCCATTCCCTCCCCCACATCCCCTTTATTCCCTCAGGGCCCCCCCGGATCCCCCGGCCCCCCCAGAGGAGGGGGAGGTGCTGTACACCTACATCGCGGTCACCAAGAGGGCAGGGAGTGAGTATGGGGGGGACACACAGAGAGGGACACGTCACCCACGAGTGTCACCCCACCCAGATCCCACAGCCCGTGTCTCTCGCAGTGTCCCCCTCGTGCCACCACCCTCCAGGATCCCCAGGTGACCTGCGCGGAGCTACGGGAACACCAGGGGCGACCACAGGAACCCAGTGACATCTACGGGAATGTGCTGTGACACTGGGGGGAACCGGGTGTCCCTGCCCATGGGCACCCACTCGTGTGTGTGCTGCCACTGAAAACTGCCCCTCTCCCTCCCTGTGGAGGGAGAAAGATGCCAAAGGGCTGAGAGAAGAACAATTTCCTAAAACAGCCACAAGAGGAAATAAAACAGACAACAACAGCAATCAGGTTCAGAGTCAAAAATGTCAAAGAATGAATGATTTTAAGGGGAAACCACCAAAAAGGAACCAACCCCAGAAGTGGTCCCCAACACATTTCCTCCACCAGAGGAACTGGCAGGGCCCTGGACCTGCCGTGCTCTGATGGCCTTCAGGAGGCTCTGGATTCTGTTTTCCCCTGTCCCAAACCCTTCCTCTGCTGTGTTCCCAACACCAGGATGTCACAAGGGCCCTGTGGGGGTTCCAGAGCCTCCCCCTTTGCCCTGGCAGTCAGGATCCGGCCATGGCATAGGGTTGGGTGTCAGAGACAGGAAAAGTTTGATGTCTGGAGGCATTTTGAAACACCTGTGTGGCAGGGGAGAGTTAGACCTCTCTTTTTGTGAGACACGGCCCCGTCTGTCCATCAGTCTGTCAGCCATGGGACACAAGGCACAGTATGATGCACCAGGTCCTGTGTGGCCAGGTTGTTAGCGTTCAAAAACACAAAATCACGGGGGTTTATATGCGGTGCTTTTTATTAAGAGCTCTGGGAATCGGGGTATATTCAACCTAAATCTGACTCTGACTATACATCCAAAATGATCATGTTTTATACTCTATCGTTACATAACTTTCATGTTAATTATTAAACTTATATTGTTCTATTGTATACATAAATTTAGCCCCTCTCTGAATTTCCAACATAGTTTCTCACTATTCTTCTTATGGTTATATAACAATTACATTTAATTACTAAACAATCATCACATCTAACAATTATATAATTTATCATACTGCTTACGCAGGTGCAGTTGATCTGGGAAAGCACAAAGCCTAACATTTTTAGATTCTATCTTTAACTTTTTTCAGGGTTCCACTATCATTCTCCCCCCTTTGAAAGCATTTTCACTTCACTATAGGTGTAAATGTTTTCACTTGATACAGTCCTTTATTCCTCAGTTCGTACTTGGTTCTTCAAATCCAGGGTTGATGTAAACGTTGTCGTGGATGCTGTTATGAACTGGAGAACCAGAAGATGGTGGGCGTGGATCTCGTGTTAGTGCCTTTATTATCATCTGGTTCCAGGATGTTTTCTTCTGTATCTCTCCCTTTAAGATGCTGTAAATTCACTAAATTGCTAAGAATACAATTAGTAAGATTATCACACTCTCAATGATAGATTTCATTCATGAACTCACATTCTACTTTAATCTTTTAAAGATTTTTCTTAACCAGCTTGTAGCTAAATCTTTTTGCTCTTCTTGTGCTTCATGATCTATTTGTTTTAACTGATTGATGTCATATTCTACATCTGCAGTTACATTTGGGATATGAACACAACAATGATCAACTTGTCTCTTTAAAAATCTACATACTCTATGCTCTTTCAGGAGTAACATATCTAGGGTCAATCGATTTTGTAAAGTCATTTTTGTGGTGGCTTGTAATTGAATATTTAATTATTTAAATTCTTTCTGGGTGACTCTTGCTAGTCTACCTACTTGACTTGTAAGTTTGTACAGCATCTCTCTGCTCTTATAGTTTGCTATAGGACCAAGCAATGACACTGGGGCCCATCCAAATTTCACTCCACTAGAGGGTTCTTGCTAAGTGTCATCTGGATTTTCATTGTCTAGAACTTCTCGTCTTGCTCTTATCTGCAGAAGTTCATGTTTTCTATTGAATGGGGACTTTTTCTAAATTGGACATAAAGTTGGGAGGCTTAAAGTAATCTCTTTTACTTTCTCGTCTACAGGCAGATGTGTTGTCTAGGTACCATCATTTGCTGCCCATACAAATTGTCTTGGAACTCGGATTGTAATCTTGATACACCCTATAATTACTTTATAATTCACTTTGCCTTGTTTATGTTTGATTTCTCTGCAAGCACAACCAATTTGTAGGGCTATTGCCAGGAGTGGCATCTGTTTTATCTCTTCATCATTTGAAGTGCAGTCCTAAGTTTTATTACATTCTTACTAACTTACTTTGTCTGCCTTCATTCTGCTACTAGTGTCAGTGTTCGTTATTGCTGGATCTCTTTCATTCTCGGGGCTTTCTCACTTAATACACCAAGGGGTGTTTGCCATATATTGGAATCTTTGAAGAATACTCACAGACTATGCACTGTCTCAAGGTTCTATCTGATCTTTCTTATCTTTGGCTTCACATTCTCATACTAGAGTGGTTTCTGTAACTTGCCTTGATCTGGGTACTAGTTTACATGTAATTGTTTTGTTCTTTTGTATTTCAGGTAGTTTTGATGTTATGGTTCTCCAATTTACTGGGTCTCCTGCTGCCTTTGGTATTGGCAGACAGGCAGTCATTCGGCTGGTGTTTTGCATTTTGGCAAAATCTTTGACTAATCTAATCATTACATTCTCAGCCTGAACTGCATTAGAAACTTTTATCACTTGTGTTTCCGTTTGTACTTTTCTCTTCATTCTAGAATGAAGAGTGGTTAGTTGATCATTTTGCATTCTACATCTCAAAGATATTAATAACCATAACGTTAGCACAATTACTGATAGCATTCTGAAAGCAATTAAACATGTCTTATCTGCAGCCTTTGTTCATTCCAGAGTTTTTACAGTCTGTGATCCAGGATGGACTTTCTTCACTCGGGTATAGTGGATCCAGGGTTCCACGCCGGCTACTTTGACTGCTGTAAACGTGGTCAGTAGTACCTGATGGGGTCCACTCCACTTTTCTTTCAGTGGTTCCTCGTTCCAGTTCTTGATGTACACCTCGTCTCCTGGATGTATGTTATGGACTGGGTTCTCAAGAGTCAGTGGTCTATTCCACACGAGGATACTCCGGAGCCGAGCTAAAGTTTTCCCAAGAGACAGAACATAATTATACACTTCCTGCTTTCCTGTGACGTGTACATTAGGGTTAGGCTTGGGAGATTCATATGGTTTCCCATACAATATCTCATAAGGACTGACTGACATCCCACTCCTAGGCTTTATCCGAATCATCAACAGTGTTATTGGCAGAGCCTGGGGCCACTGCAATTTGGCTTCTTGGCATATTTTACTGATTTGCCTTTTTAGTGTCTGATTCATCCTCTCTACCTGTCCACTTGACTGGGGTCTCCACGGTGTGTGGAGGTCTCAATTTATCTCTAGCAATCTACTTAGTTCTCTTACTACTGTAGCTATGAAATGGGGTCCTCTATCTGATGATACTCTTAGGGGTACTTCGAATCTGGGAATAATCTCTTGTAGTAACTACTTAACTTTTTCTTTTGCTTGGTTCATGTGACAGGGAAGGGCTTCTGGCCACTCAGAGAATGTGTCAACTCCTACTAACAGGTATTTGTATCCTCGAGTTCTTGGTAGCTCTACAAAATCTACTTGCCAATAGTCTCTTGGCTCTATTCCTATTCGAATTCTTCTTAGCTGTGCCTGTCACCTGCCCACTGGGTTGTTTTTCAAGCAGATATCACATTTTAACATTACTGATTTTGCTATTGTTAACATCTGTACTGAAATTAAACTCTGCTTTAGTAATTTTACTAATGCCTCTGCTCTCCAGTGACATTCGTTATGTTTAATTTGTAGAACTTCTCTCATTATTAAGGGGGGTACCACTATTTGTCCTTGTGCGGTTACATACCATCCTTCTGAATTCTTTTGTGCATTTAGCAAATGTGCCAGTCTCTCATCTTCTACTGAATATTTTGGTTTTGGAGGCAAATTGAATTGGGATACATTAAGCTTCAAAGGTATCAATGCCATTGTTGTTTGTACTTCTCGAGCAATTTGTCAGGCTGCTCAGTCTGCCTTTTGATTTCTCTCACAGATTTTGGAGTTTCTTGATTGGTGTGCTTTGCAGTGTATGATTGCCACTTGTTCAGGTTTTTGTACTTGCCTTTATCAATTGCAGGACTGCATCCTGATGTTTAATGTGCGTACCCCAAGAAGATAACTGTCCTCTTTCTTTCTACAGTGCTCGGTGTACATGCACCACTCTAAAAGCATATTTTGAGTCAGTGTAGATATTTACTTTTTTTCCTTCACCTAATTCTAGTGCCCTGGTTAAAGCAACAAGTTCTGCCCTCTCCGCAGATGTATTTGGTGGTAATGCCTTTGCCTCCACTGTTGTATTGACTGTTGTAACCGCATATGCAGCGTATCTGGTTCCGTTTTCCACGAGGCTGCTCCCATCTGTAAACAGCTCCCACTCCGGCTGCTCTACTGGGATATCTTTCAGGTCTTCTCTTGCTGAATAGGTGTACTCTATTACTTCTACACAGTCGTGTTCTAATGGGCCTTCTTCAGTTGTGGTACCTAGGAACAAAGCTGGATTTAAAAAGCTAGTTGTTTTTAATGTGACATCATCTTGCTCAGTCAGGACTACTTGGAATTTCATCATCTTGCTGGGAGATAGCCAATGGCCCTCCTTTTGTTCTAAGACAGTGTTTACCATGTGTGGTACATAGACATTTATGTGCCTTCTCATAGTAAGTTTCCTGGCTTCTTGTATCAGGATCACAGTAGCTGCGACTGCCCACAGACATGAGGGCCACCCGGCACTTATGTTGTTGAGTTGTTTGGAAAAGTAGCCCACCGGCCTTTTCCAGCTTCCCAGACGTTGGGTCAGGACTCCTAGTGCTAGGCGCAGCCTTTCATGTACAAACAGCTGAAAATCTTTAGACAAATCAGGTAACTCTAGACAAATCAGGTAACTCTAATGCTGGAGCAGTTGTCAGTGCTTCTTTTAATTTTAGAAAGGCTTCTTTCTGTGGTTTGCCCCAGGTGAATGGCTGCGTCTTCTGAGCTTCATACAGGGGTTAATCAGTCTATAGTCCTATGATCTACAAGCGACACCATCTTGCCATCTCAAGGAAGACTCGAAGCTCATGTAAATTCTGGGGGTTTGGAATCGCACAAATAGCTTGGATACGATTAGTATTTAGTTTTTGTTGCCCTTGTGAAATTTCACATCTCAGGTAAATCAGTCTGTTGTGCAATTTGTGCCTTTCCTCTGGATACTTTATAGCCTCCCATTCCCAGTGAATTTAAAATCTCAATGGTTACCTTTATACAGGTTGCTCTTTCTTCTGCATCTACTAGTATATCATCAACATACTGCAACAATAAGTATTGGTCTCTTGGTACTTGCTCATTTTCGGTGTAAATCTCTAGTTCCTTTGCCAGTTGGTTTCTGAATAGGGTCAGTGAGTTCTTGTAGCTTTGTGGGAGTCGTGTCTAGGTGAGCTGGATCTTTCTTCCGTTCTCTGGGTTTTTTCACTCAAAGGCAAACAGTTTCCTACTTTCTTTGTCAAGGGGAATGCAGAAAAAGGCATCTTTTAAATCAATTATTGTAAACCATTTATATGTCTCCTTTACGGATGTTAGCAATGTATAAGGATTTGTTACCACTGGATAAATGTCCTTTCTTATTTTATTTATTGCTCTCAAATCCTGCACTAATCTATATTCACCATTTGGCTTCTTTACTGGAAATATTGGTGTATTAAATTCTGATTCACATTCTTCTAAAATTCAGTATTTCAAGAATTTCTCAATAATCTTTACTATTCTTTGCTGTGCTTCTGGTTTTATGGATATTGTTTGACTTGTACAGATCTTGCCTCTTCTTTTAACTCTATATGCACTGGTTGTGCCAATTTAGATTGCTTTGGTATATCTGTCTCCCATACAGAGGGAATCACTGCATCTTCTACCTCCCTAGGGATAGAGGGGACAGGTTTTTCTTTGATCATTAATATTTGTCTCATCTTTGATTCAGGTATTTTCATTATAAGCTCTCAATTTTCAAAGGTTATTACCTCATCAAGTTTCGCTACCAAATCTCTCTCTAAAAGCGGAATTGGACACTCAGGTACATATAAAAATTCGTGTGTTATAATCTTGTTTCCAAACCACAAATCTAGGGGTTGCAGGAAAGGCCATTTTTCTTCTTTCTCTGTAGCGCCGACTATTGTCGTTTCCTTGTCCTCAATTTGTCCTTGCAAATAATTCAATACAGAAAAAGTAGCTCTCGTATCTATTAGAAATCTGACCTCTTCATGCCCTAACTGTATATTTATAACAGGTTCCTTAACACGTTCTCCCAGTTCTACATCTAGTCAGCTGGTATACTCCCCCAGGACCATCTCCTTGGTAGCCTGCTGGAACTGATTGCCTTGGTCAAAGTGGTTATTCAAGCTTGGACAATTTCACTTCCAATGCCCCTCCTGCTTACAGTACGCACATTGATTCAGGATTAACTCTTGGGTAACTTGTCTCTTACCCCGACCATTCTTGTTACGGTCCCTGAAATTTGGGTTCCCTCTCCCCTGTATTACTGCTAAAAGATTCTGCTGCTGCCTTTTACTAGCTTCTTTTTCTCAATTGTTATATACCTTCGAAGCAACCTTGAGTAACTTATCTAAATTCTTTAATTCTTCTCTTTCTAATTTTTGCAATTTTCTACGAATGTCATCTTGTGATTGGCCCAAGAATATGAGAGCGAGCTGAACCTTTGCTTGCTCTGTATCCATTTGGATGTATGTATATTTCTTTGCTACTTCCTTAAGCCTCTCCAAAAACGCAGTGGGAGATTCTTTCTTTTCTTGTCGAACCTCATATAGTTTGGACTAATTTATAGTTTTGGGCACAGCATTCTGAACTCTTATTTGGATCTACTCTTGGTATTTCTGTAATCTCCTCATATCGCACAATAAATTAGGCTCCCAATTTGGATCCTCAATTGGGAAATTCACATCTAAATTCTCTGTTACCAGCCCATTTCTAATATCTTTTCTTGCCCTCTCTTTGGCTGCCTTAAGTACCATTTCTTTTTCAGTAGAATCTATCACAGTATCTAATATTACTTGTATGTCATCTCAGTAAGGATTTTGAGTTTTCATAACTATTTTTACTACGCGTGCCACTTTATCAGGATTTTCTCTATAAGTTCCGTCTGACTGTTTCCAAATGACTAAGTCTGCCGGGAAAAAAAGGCACTTTTACAAATACTGGCCTTTCTACTCCAACACCTTGTCGCAAGGGGGCAATCACAGTCTGTTTTTGTTTCTTTATGCCATCTCTATGCACAACTGGAGCAAGCTTTGCCCGACCCCGGGTTCTATGGGCTGTTGGGGTCACTGATCATTACCATTGCTATCTTTTTCACTCACATATCTCTTTCTCTTTTCTATCACAGTTAGGTTTTGCTCATCTTCTGAGGAAGAGGGATCGGGTGATGATGGGAGAGGAGGATAAAGAGGGAAAGGTGTACTAGACGAGACAGGTTCAGGGCTAGGTGGGTGAGGAGCAGGTAGTGGGATAGGGACAGATGAAACAGGCGGGATAGGGTTAGGTTCTCTAGTAGTTCCTATTGGAGCTACTTGTAAATCAATATCTGTATAATTTTCTCTACTCAAGCTTTCTTTTAACGCCAAGTGTCCTAAACAACGTTCTTCACAAACCCTAAACTTTGCAGATCTTTTAACTACTAATAATCTACATTCATCTTGCCATTCTGTCTTTCTCCGTAAGTAGAAACACAGATCAACATATGGGACTTCATCTCATTTTCTTTCTTGTTTACAAAACGACATTAACTGCGAAATAGTGTTATATTGCAGAGTACCGTATTTTGACCATTTTTCACTATTCTCTAAGGCATATTCTGGCCACCATGAATTACAATAATCAATCAACTTAGTTTTACGTAATTCTTCTCTAAAGTTACCTTGTTTCCAATGTGCTAATAAGCACCCCAAAGGAGAATTATGTGGGATAGGGGTATTACTGCCCAAAATTTCTTGAAGTTTCTCCATTTCAAAAATACCACAAATGTTGAACCCGCAACGCTTTCATGATTGTCTTACAGAACGGCGCCTAGGCTTACACCAACAGGAATTCCTTTAGCCTAACCAAGCGTAGCTTTCAATGTGTCTTATTGGCAGGCACCCAAAACCAAAGTAAAAAGCACCTTACCTTTCTCCCGGGGACGTTTTTGAGCGGCAGAAGCGGTTGCGGGCAATGGGCTCCCCAAGAATCTCTCGGTGCCATCTGGAGCGTGATCAAATTGCAAACTCACTCAGCAGCACTGACAAGTGACCCATCTGGGTCGCCAAAATGCTAGCGTTCAAAAACACATCATCACGGGGGATTATATGCGGTGCTTTTTTAAAGAGCTCTGGGAATCGGGGTATATTCAACCCAAATCTGACTCTGACTATACATCCAAAATGATCATGTTTTATACTCTATCGTTACATAACTTTCATGTTAATTATTAAACTTATATTGTTCTATTGTATACATAAATTTAGCCCCTCTTTCCGTCCCGCTCAGTGCTGTTGGTTTTTGTAGCATTTATAACCACTGCCAGCAGGGGGTGCTGCAGGGAGCACACCCGGCAAGCAGGGGGCGCTGCAGGGAGCACTCCCGGCCAGCAGGGGGCGCCCCGGTCCAGCTCCATCCCCTCAGGGCCCATGGCAGCCTCTGACGGCAAACTCACGGCCACCAATCCCTCCCGACACCACCACTAGAAGCGGGCAGAAGCCACCAAGGCAGCAGGTTGGATCCCAGTGCCCACTGCAGCATAGCAGTGTCCTGGGGCCAGACACACGCCCTGCACAAAAACCGCAACCACTGTCTATGATCCCGGAGGGAAGGAAGGCAGCGCCTGACATGTCTCGGATCCAAAACATCACTTGTGACCGCTTTACAGCCTTCCATTCCCTTTTCCTCCGTTAGCCTGGGCATAGCAGCTCTGGGAATGTTGAATTTCCCTGGGATGCTGAGGAAAGCTGGTGCTCGGTGCTGACTCTGCCAGGGCTCCTCAGGTGGCTGCAGAGCACATTTGGATTTCCTGCTCTTCCTGGGCCACTGATGGTTCTGACACAGCCACTGCAGGGGAGGAGGAGGAGAGCAGAGGCACAGCCCTCAGGGCTCTGCAGCTGCAGCTGCAGCACAGAGATAGCCAGGGCTGGGAGTTGTGCCTTGGGAGGGCAAAACAGGGCTAAATTGGAGCTGTTTGGGCCAATGCCCCTGTTCTGCTCCAGACGCTGCAGACCCTTCAGGAGGTGTTGTAATTATTGATGGGATTCCTGAAGGTCCGCTGTGTTCCTAAAGCATCCCTGTGCACAAACACACGGCTCTGCTACCTCTCCCAGGGATTTTGGGAATCTGTGGCTGAGGCGGGAGCAGCTAGATGAGGTGGCCCAAGGGAGCAGATTTTGAGACAGAGCAGTGACACCCATCAGACTCCCAAACCCCTCAGGGCTTGGGCACAGCCTCAAACGAGGTCCCGTGGTGATTCGAGTGCTCCTGGGCTCATTCCCAACAAAGGACAGCGCTCCAGGAGTGGTCAGCACGTCCCAAAGGAGCAGCCTGGGACTGCTGGAGCCCGAGTGCTGCGGGCAAGGACGGCGTGAGGGAGCCGGGCCCCGCTCAGCCTGCGCTATCCCAGGAACGTCTCATCCTGCAGGAGCTCGGCAGCCTCTGCCGGTGCCGGCCCAGGGGCTGTCGGAGGGTGCGGCCGGAGGGGCTGGGGGGCAGTGGGTGGGAGGGGCCGGGATGGAGGGACCGGGACCCCACTGGGGAGCCCCGAGGATGGAGGGAGCGAAACGGCGGAGGGGAGATCCCGGGACAGGGGGGAGCAGAGACCCTGCGGTGGGGTCTGCGGAAAGGAGGGACAGCAATGGTGGTCCCAGAGCACCGGGAAGGGGCTCAGCTGCCATCGTGCTGCGAGTGCCAGGATGGTCACGGAGTGTCCAAACCAACTGTGGCAGCGTGCCCAAAGCCACTCTCGCGATGTGTCGGGACCGAGCGTTGCCAGGGTAAGGCCCCCACAGCTCTGGGAAGTGAAGGGGTACCCTGAAAGGGGTGGGGCAGGGGTGGGGCAGAGCCCTGTCTATTCCCTGTGCCCTGTGCAGGTGAGGAGGGCAGGGATGGAGCAGCACTGGGGACACCTGGAATCCAGACAGGGTCCCTGCCCACCACCGCCATGGGGTAGAGCCCCTGCTCAACATTTCCATCCTTTTCTCTCTTGTCTCGCAACTGAGCCAGAACCCAAAAATACTTTCTGGGATGTTCTAAAGGGCTGCAGGTTTGAGACAGGAAGGAGGAGGAAGGTCCTGGTCAGATTGTTGAGCAGACTGTTGTTGTCTTTGCAGGATTTTCGGGTCTCTCCCAGTCCCTTGCCTAGAAAGATAAAGTGATCAGTTGCTGCATTTCTGGACTGGTTCCCACACAGCTGCCTTTTTAGGGGCAGTTTCCAGCCAGCCCTGCTCAGAAAACCACCAAAGGCCCTATCAGTGACACTGCTTGGGCTCCTTTTGGGTTTTGTGCTTCTTGCAGGGCTGAGCAAACCACAGGCAGGCCTTTTTCCCCCACTGAATTCTCATCTTTGCAGCATGCGAAAACTACGTTCTCTCTCCTGTGAAAATTTTAGAAGTTTAATAAAGGACAATAGGAGACAAGGATCATAGAGCCAAGGTTGTTATGGGTGGGTGCATCTTGGCACTCAGCCAAGAGCACAGTGTTCTCTTCGGGGATACCTCTTAGATATCTTTTCCCTTAGATCAGGCTGTTGCATATTCATAGACACTTATGCATAGAAAAATTTTTCCCCAAGCTAATTTACATTCCAAGAATTGTTTAGCTGGGCTCCTACTTGGATCTGCCTTTTTAGAGCATTATTCCTTGGTTCTGCTTTTAGCCATTCTTATAATCATCTTCATTTCTGGGCCTTGGTCCACACTGTCTTCAGGCGGTGAGTGCTGATAGTTGGCATATCGGTAGCAGGCATCCCCATCCTGTGTTCATCGGATGTTATCCCATCCAAGCAGGCATTTTAACACAAGTATCCTTATATCAGCTATTTCACAAAGCTTAATTAACAACAGACATAAAAACTACATCTTTGTAACAAAGTTACTTTTACATTACATATATAAATTCCATTTTAATATTTGTAAAATTCCAGTAATATAATATGTATTTACAATATTTGATGAGAGGGACAAAGTGATCAATTGCTGCATTTCCTGACTGGCTCCCCCTCAATGCCTCTGCAGGGGGGTTTCCAGCCAGCCCTGCTCTGAAAACCATCAAAGGCCCTCACAGAGACACTGCTTGGGCTCCCTTTGGGGTTTGTGCTTCTTGCAGGGCTGAGCTAACCACAGCCAGGGCTTTTTCCCCACAGAATTCTCACCTCTGCAGCAGCTCTAAAGCTGACACAATCAAAGCCAATGGGGCAGCAAGGGACCCTCAGGTGCTGGCTGCCCCTTGGGGCTGGCTAGAGAAGGGCTGGGCAATGGCCATCCCTGTGCAGTGGGGCTGGGCCATGGCTGGGCCCCACCCTTGGATGGCCACTGGCTTCAAGGAGCAGGAGTTTGGGAGCTCCTTCCTGCCCAGGGCTCCATTCCCCAGCAGCTCTTGCTGGCTCAGATCCAGCAGGGGAGGAGCAAGAATGGAGCAGTTTGGAAACACCAAGAGCTGCCATCCCCCAGGACAGAAGCCCCTTGTCCAGCGTGTGTTCCCCCTGGGACAGGATCCCCCCAGGGCAGGAGCCCCCTGTATTTGCCTCCCCCCAGGGCAGAACCCTCCTCCCATGTGACACTCAGCACAAACGGCCTCTTCCTTCTGCTGCAGGAGAGAGACGATGAAGGGGAAGGGGATGAAGGGGAAGGAAGCAGTTACCTGGGGTTCTGGGTGGGCTCCGCTCCATGAGTCACTTCCTGTGTGACCAGAGCCTGTCCCCTACTCTGGGGACCCGCCAGGTGTAACAGGACCCCCGTATCCCGCAGCCCCATTGGTGCTGCAGGTGCCGGCGTGGGCGCTGCTGGAGAGGGATACGGTGACACTGTGCTGCCGGCGCTCGCAGGACAACCCGGTCAACTCAGTGTCCTTCTACTGCACCTCCTCTCGTCTCCCTCACTGGGATCTCCCTGCCCCTCCCTGACCTTCCCCCAAGTCCCTCAATGTCCCCTGGTGTCACCCCCTCCCTCAGGGGTTCTGCCCTTGTGGGTGTCTCTGTCAGCGCAGCCTTGTGCTGAGCTGCACGGTGGCCACAGGGACAGGTCACCTGTCCATTTCCTGGTACCCGGGAGGGCTAGGGGGCACAGCTTGGCACTGGCCCTGCCTGGAGCTGCACCACACTGGGGACAATGACAGCGGCCACTGCCAGTGCGGGGACAGCATGGCTGAGAGTGTCCCCCTGAATGTCCGTGTCTTTTGTGAGCGGGACCCTTAGACTGGGGGTGACCCCACCCATGCACCCCCATCCACCTCACCAGGTGCCAGCCCTGTCTGTGTCCCCACAGTGCCCGTGGCAAATGCCACCATCAGCCTCAGTCCCCTGTCATATCAAGTGCATGCTGGTGACCCTGTGACCCTGCACTGCTCGGTGCAGGTGGGCTCAGCCCCTGTCACCTTCACCTGGCTGCACAATGGGCAGGAGGTGGCCCAGGGTCCCCTTCCGGAGCTCAGGGCTGTCGATGTGGGAGATTCGGGCCCCTACCAGTGCATGGTCACCAATCAGCTGGATGGACAGCTGTTCAGGCACTCAGCGTGTTCCAGGCACTCAGCCGAGAGCTGGCCCTGGAGGTGACAGCACGCATACCCTGGGTCACAGGTGGGATAATATGTGGTCACCAGGGAGTGCAGGACCCTTGGAGTGATGGGTGATCCTGATGTGCCCCACTCTGTTTGTTGCAGTGGCCGCAGGGGTCAGTGGGGCCCTTTTGTTCCTGCTCCTGCCCATGGCTGTCATTGTGGCCTGGCACCGGTGGCACTGTGTGGGTGGATGACAATGGGGGGACAGGGGTCATGGTGAGAGGTTGGAAGGACCCCAGAGATTGGGGGCCATAGGGCAGCACCCACAGCACCCTGCCCCTTGGGCAGGACTCAGCCCCCAGTGACCATTGCTCAGAGCCCTGGGAGCTGTTGGAGGGTCCTGCAGGGATGTTTTGGGTTCTATCAGGGGTCCCCCTCCCTGCCAGGCTTGGGGCTCTAGGGGCTCAGGGTGTTGGTGCAGGTGGAGTGGGTCAGGGATACTGGCGGGGCATCAGGGATACTGGGGGGGCCTGGGGAGAATTGTGTGTCTGGTGGTGGTTCAGCACTGCCAAGGGTGGATGGGGGCCCCTGGGTCTCCAAAGTCACCCCTCCAGTTTTCCTTTGCAGATGCCAGGAAGCACCAGGAAGGGTGAGTGCAGCCTCCAGCCATGATACACCTTTTACCCAAACGTCCAGCACCTCCCATCCCTTTCTACACAGCCCCTTATTCCCACAGGGCCCCCCCAGACCCCCTGGCACCCCCAGTGGAGGATCCTCAGGCGATGTACATGGAGCTGCAAAGGCAACCGTTGGAACCCAGTGACATCTATGACAACCTACACCAAAAGTTGTGATGCTTTGCGAAGCGGGAGGCACTGGGTGACTCTGGGGGTGCTCCCTCCATGGCTCCTGTGGTTGCCCATCTTTCCAAGGGAGGTGCTTATGGGCCAGGGGAAGGCTATACAGGGCACCCTGTGCTCCCCATTCCCCCTCCCAGTACCCCTGTCCCATCCTGCTGTAAAAGGGGGAGTCGGGGAGGATTCTTGCCGAAAAATGAAAATGAAGCTCACAATTGGCAATATTATATCTGAGAACTGTTTATTGATAAAGGAGGATAAGCGTTCATACCAAAGGGGGATAGAAGGGAGTAGAAAGGGAAAAGGATAGAAAGAGAAACAGAAGACAGGTACAGCGTTACCACAAGGAGCCCAGGCGCTCTGTGGGTATCAGCTGGGCAGATGGAGTGTGTGTGCTGCAAGCCAGGGCGAGGCCACATGGCTTTTGTGAGTGGCTGGGCGTGATTTCCAAGGACGGCACCTGCGTGTCTCTGGCATGGGCGAGCGATGGCTGCAGGCTGCCTGCTGCGGGCTGGCTGCGGGCTGGTGCTGCAGCACTGGTGGCTCTGGGCTGGCTGCTGCGGGCTGGGGCTGCGGTGGGCAGGTGCAGCAGGCTCAGTGCTGTGGGCAGCACGGGAAACGTGGCAGAGGCGGCGGGTGGGTGCAGGCAGCATCCGCTCCATCGGGGAGCAATGAAGGAATGTCCAGGATGAGCAGGAATGAGCTGCCTTGGGGAAGTAGCGAAGAAGGGAAGAACAGATGCAGACAGGTAAGAAGGACCACCTGGAGGAAAATGTGAGGGGGGCGAGTACCAGTGATAGTTTTCCTGGCATCTGGGAGGAATGATGCATCTGACTCCATCCTATCAGAACGCTAATTAATTACTTTATTATACTATATTATTCTATATTATATTACATTACATCTAAACTGAATCTGCCAAGCACTCAACTGCACTCCACTGCACACAATCTCATGACTGTCAGCCAACAGTCCCCACACACACACACACCTGGATTCAACTGGTCAGTGAATCAAAACACTCACACCAGAATCCAATTCCCAATTTCCTTCAGATAAACAATCATCCAAAATGCATTCCACTTCTGAAAAAAACAGGAGCAGAAAATGAGATAACAATTGTTTGGATCATTCTTTGCTTCTCTCATTGCTTCTCCCAGGTTAAGAGAATGCGAATCCCACAGGAGAGGAGGGCCAAGCTGACCTGCCGAACAAGACCCTGATCCCTCCAAGAAACCCAAAGCAAAACACTCCTGTTTTGTCACACTAATCTGCTTTTATTTGCAGAGTCTCCTCCCACAGCCTGATTTCCCGGGCATTTTTTCATAGATATTTTGCCTCGGGCATCTGTCCCACCAGCCAGTGGGGGTCACTCACAGCCCGATCACTGAAGCTTTCTCTCCCCTGATTCGCTGTTGTGTGAAGCCTTGCGAGGGAGAGGGTTCCCAGCACATGTACAACCCACAGAGTCCTTTTTCACCTCATGTGTAGCATATGTTGAGACATAAATCCAAATCAGATTTGTTCCTCTTAACCCTCATGTGCTTAGTGGCTCTGCAATCCCCCTCCCAGTGCTCCCACTAAAGTGGCTTACTGGTGCCCGTCCCAGTTCCAAGGGGGCACAGGACCTGGTTCCCTGCTCCTGGGTCAAAAATGCAGCTCTTTGGTTAAACTGGCAGAAATGGTGTTTCTTTGTTCAGCTTTGTCAATGGAGCTGAACAAGGTGGGAACCTCCCTTGGAATGGAAAATACGACCCCCTTCTCTCTGAACGATTATAATTTTGCAATTACAGGGCTTTTAGGTAAAGATGTGGGAACAGGACTAACAGTTCTTTACTGGTATATATTGTGAGAAACAAGTTAATGGAAGTTGACTTTTACTGGATATTATATGAATAGATATTACATTATTGATTATACTGTTGATTAAATATTGGGATGTTGTTCAGATAGTGAAAAGTATTGTGGAGTGGCTGATGTTGTTGTGGTGGCCATCCAAGGGTGGGGCCCAGCCATGGCCCAGCCCCACTGCACAGGGATGGCCATTGCCCAGCCCTGCTCTGGCCGGCCCCAGGTGGCAGCCAGGATCTGAGGGTCCCCCCTGCCCCCTTGGCTTTGATTCTGGCAGCTTTAGAGCTGCTGCAGAGGTGAGAATTCTGTGGGTGGAAAAAGGCCTTGCTGTGGTTTGCTCAGCCCTGCAAGAAGCACAAAACCCTAAAGAGAGCCCAAGCAGTGTCTCTGTGAGGGCCTTTGATGATTTTCAGAGCAGGGCTGGCTGGAAATCGCCACCTGCAGGGGCAGCTGTGTGAGAACCAGTCAGGAAATGCAGCAATTGATCATTTTGTCACTTGCATCAAGGGTCTGAAATAGCCCCAAAAACCTTGCATATTCTGCAACAATCTGCACAACAACCTTACCGGGTCCCCTCTCCATCCTCTCTCAAACCTGCAGCCCTTTAGAATGGCCTGGGAAGAATGTTTGGCTTTTGGCCGTGGCTGCCAGAAAAGAGGGAAAAGTGTGAAAATATGGTTCTGGCTGCAGCTGTGGTGGGGCTGTGGGGAGTGACCCTTTCTGGATTCCAGGCTTTCCCAAAGCTGCTCAGTCCCTGCCCTCCTCACCTTAGTGAAAGGCTGAGTGATTGCAGGAATTATGGTGTAAAGCCACCAGAGGTGATGCTGTGGACCCGAGATGAGACTGAGATCAGGTGCTGCCTTCCTTCCATTCAGAATCACGGGTGTTTTGCAGGGCGTGTGCCTGGCCCCAGGACACTGCTACACTGCCAGTGGGCACTGGGATCTAACCTGCTGCCTTGGCGGCTTCTGCCCGCTGCTGGTGGTGGTGCCGGCACCAATTGGTGCCCGTGAGTTCGCAAAAGGAGAGATTTCCCCCCCTCCCTCCTGTCCGCGGCCGCCATGGCCCCTGAAGGGATGCAGCTGGACCGGGGCGCCCCCTGCTGGCCGGGAGTGCTCCCTTCAGCGCCCCCTGCTGGCCGGGAATGCTCCCTGCAGTGCTCCCTGCTGGCTGCGGTTATAACTGCCACAAAAACCAACAGCACTGAGCAGGAGGGAAAGTTCTGGGTTTGTGTTGTTTGTTCTGTTCTCGTTTATACATTTCCCTGTTAAGAGCTGGTATTCCTTTTCCTACACTTTTGCCTGGTATCCCCGTATTTTGAAATTAAAGAAGAGGTTTAGAGATGGGTCTTCTTATTCCAGGAAGGTTCCTAATTTCCTTGGCACATGTTTCTCATTTAAATGAGTTGCCACCTCCTGGGTTTCAGCGTGGGTGCGACAGACACCCCAAGAAGAGACAGGATCAGGGACTTGGCCACCTCATGCTCTGCCTTTTAAGCCAGTTGGGCCACCAAGGGCCCTCTCGCCAGCTGGCACTTCTGGTGACCTGACCACTCTGGAGCTGGCTTTGGCAGAGCATCAAGCTGTCCGCAGTGTGCCACAGCTGACAGACTGAAGGACAGATGGAGCCCTGTCTCACCAAAAGCAAGGCCTGACCCACCCCTGCCACACACAGATGTTTCAAAATGTCTTCAGACATGAAACTTTTCCTGTCTCTGACACCCCACCATGTACCATGACTTGAACCCAACTGCTCTGGCAAAAGGGGGAGGCTCTGGAAACCCCTCAGGGCCTTGTGACATCATCTTGTGAGGAACAGGGCAGAGGAGGGGTTTGGGACAGGGCACAAGAGGATCCAGAGCCTCCTGAAGGCTGCTGTGGCCATCAGAGCAAGGAAGGTCTAGGGCCCTGCCAGGTTCCTCTTGTGGATGAAATGTGCTTGGGGGTGTGTTTATGGTTTGTTCCTTTTTGTTGTCTTTCCCTGGAAATCTCTCTTTGTGTGACTATTGGGACACGGAACCTTGTTGTTGTTGCTGTTGACTGCCAGACACCCCCAGCACCCCTGAAAGAATCCCCAATACCCCTGCATGTCCCTCCAGCACCACCCCAAGCCCTACAGGATCTCCAGACAAGGTCACAGTTCTGGGGCTGTGGGTGCTGCCCTATCGCTCCCTAACTTTGTGGGCCTCTACAGCGCACTGGGACCTCCGTCCCCTCATTGTCACCTTCCCTGAGTGTGCCACTTTTACCAGGCCAAAATGACACCCACGAACAGGAGCAGGAACAAAATGGCCCCACCAACCCCTGCATCCACTGCAAGAAACAGAGGGGGACACATCAGGATCACTCATTAGCCCATGGGACCAGCACTATCTGGCGACCCCATGTGACCCCACCTGTGACCGAGGGTGAGCCAGGTGTCACCTCCAGGGCCAGCTCAGGGCTCAGTGCCTGGAACATGTGGTGTCCATCCTGTCCCAGCTGGTTGGTGGCCACGCACTGATAGGTGCCTGAATGTCCCACATCAACATCCCCAAGATCCAGCAGGGGACCCCGGGCCACCTCTTGCCCATTGTGCAGCCAGGTGAAGGTGACAGGGGCTGAGCCCACCCGCACCCAGCAGTGCAGGGTTACGGGGTTGTCCTGGGCTGTTGGCTGCAGCCTGAGTCACCGGGATAGTTGTTGATTTATCTCCCTGCCCCCCTGCCTCTGTCTGCTGTCTGACAGTATCTAGCAGTGTGCGATAAGCGTATGCCAGGGCCCAGCTCACTGCAATGACCTTCCTCTCCTTAGGCTCATCCTGGTACTTCTCTTTCCAATATTTCCCCACCTCAGCTGGGTTCTGAATTTGTTCATGGGAAAAATCTCAGACTATAGGGTCAGAGAATTCCTTAAGGATTTGGCCCATATCCTCCCTTTTCTCACACCATTTAGGATTTTCCACACGGGGGTTTACTTCTGAGTCAGGGGTCTCATCAGCCCGTCTAGAAATCTCAGCCTTCATTCTAGAGTAGCAGGAGGCTGTATAGAGGAAGGTTACCAGATTAAATACCAGAAAGATGGCTTCTTTAACATTGAGGGGAAACTGAACATCCTTCACTAGTGATGCAACTGATTCATAGGAGAAGGAGGAAATCAGAGGCTGAAAAACCTCATTCCCTCAGAGACAGTCTTAAAGGCATAGAACAGATGAATTGGGATGCAAGCATCATAACCTCACCCCAGGACAGGGGTCACCTGCATGCACCTGGTGTGACAGGGGACCGGGGGTGATGGTGGCATTGGCCACGGGCACTGTGGGGACAGAGACAGGGGTGGCGCCGGGCAAGGTGGGATGGGGGTGTTGAGGGTGGGGTCGCCCCCATCCTGAGGGTCCCACTCACCCAGGATGGTGACATTCAGGGGGTCATTCTTGGCCACGCTGTCTCCATTGCTGACTCAGTGCCGGTGATGGCCGCTGTCATTGGCCCGAACGTGGGGCAGCTCCGGGGGGGGAAGGTGCCCAGCAGTGCCCCTGAGCCCTCCCGGTGCCAGGAGAAGGCCAGGGGACCTGTCCACATTTCCACCGTGATATTCAGCACCAGGCAGTCCCTGAGTGCCACCTGTCCCCCAGGGGGCTGCACTGACAGGGACACCCCCGAGAGCGGGACCCCTGCAGGGGGACACAGGAAGGATTGGGGACCTAGGAGTGGTGGGGGACACGGAAGGGGAAAGAGGGGGTTTGGAGGGGAGTGTAGAGAATCTCTGTGTGCAGGAGGATGACCTGTCTTGGCTGTTAAAATGGCCTGGTAAGGCTCTGGATGGCCTTGAGGCAGCCTGCGCTCGAAAGGACGAAATGAGTCTTCAGGTTTTTCAGTTCTTCAGTGTTGTTTATTAATTCTTATCTACAGTGTTGTCTCCCGGCCTGACAGAGGTCTGCACAGCAAGTCAGCCATGGGCACACTGACCTCCCTCGGGGCGGACGCTTATTTTTATACCAAAACGACGTGTAAGATATTTACCTTTTCCTCCCAATACCTTTCACTCTTATTGACAAGTGCAAGTTCAGTAAGAACCAATCTCAAAGTGCCACCATCACCAAAAAAGATGGATGACAAGAAGAAGAAGGAGGACAGGACACGCCCTAATTCCTCCATCTTGTCTCCTAGAACCCCCCTGTACCCGAGATTCTAAAACCTGTGTTTTCACTCTATAATTAATCTATCCCTTCACCATTTATCCCCGTATGATCCTCTCATCCTCATACAGGTGCTGCATCCCACGCAGGATCAAAGTCTAGCCACTAAGCACTTCTGGCAACGTTCCAGGACTTCCGAGCTCCCCAAGGGTTGTCTCAGCAACTCTGGACATCAGGAATGATATGTGGAGTTCCCACATCTCCCCCTTCTGTTTGCACTAAAAGCACTTCTTTCGCTACCCGACTCATAACACGCCTTATACATTAAAAGATGCATGGGATAACAAGCATGAGGACTAAGAGAATTATTAAGACATAGAATGCTATCTTTAAAATTCCTCTCCATACGGGAGAGAGATCAAAATATCCTGCCAGATCATCAATCCAAGATCCTGTGATCTTGCCAAGTTTATTTATGCTATCTTTTATTTTTTGAATACTTTCATGAATTGACCTTGAATGGTCTGAGAGATTCATGCAGCACATCCCCTCGAATTCTTCACAACCATGTCCATGAGTGAGCAATAGAGAATCGATCGCCGCTCTATTTTGAAGAGTCGCCTGTCTTACGCTACTGATGTTTTTTAACATGTCACTCAATGCGACAGACACGGATTGAGCCTGTTTGCTCAACCAACAACCCATGCGGTCGAGTTGAGTCAAGGCCACCCCCGATGCTGTTTGGGGTGAGAAGATTGCTGTAGCAATTCTCCTTGCCTTGTCCCAAGTATATATTTCGTCGTTGCAATCTGCCGCGTAATGTTGTAATGATCTTTTTTCTTTGTGTTTTTTCTCCCTTGGCAATTTCAAATCTAGCGACAACACTGAAATTTTCCCAATACTGCATGGACCTCCCCTGGCATTAGCAGGAATGCCGTGCCAAATTCTGTCCCCGCAAATTAAAAACAAATCCCGTGGCAATTGCACTGGGACTTGGGATCGATCCTTTGGCAGTTTTTTTCTGTATATTTACACCAAGCTGATGTGTTTTTATAGAATTCATGATTGGGAGTTACATCAATAGTTTTGTTTGTCTTTGTGACATTCGGAGTTTCAAACTGCATGCAGAGTTCCATTGTCATGGACCCAAAAATCTCCAATTCCTGAGGTTCTGTAGAAGCCACAGGAAGAAGATGCGTCCAAGCACACCACTCTTTCACAGGATCTTTAATGACCTGCTAGATGTTAACTGTGGAGTGCCCTGGAATCTGCCATTCGTCCACTGGCAATCCAACCATGCATGCTGAAAATGGTCTCCCTGGCCTCGAATGTGTCAGACAAATACTATCCAAATTCGCTGCTAGAGCTAAAGCCTCCCACACATTTTGTTTTGGTTGATCAATGGGTAAACTTGCCCCATTGCTCATTGCAATGAATGAAAGAATGATGCACATGAGCATTGTGAAGCTCATGACTTCACTCTCGTGCGAAATCACTGTCATGTTTTCACTCAAGATCCCAAAGGAAAAATCCCCAGTCTTTAGTTCTTTTTATTTCTCTTCTGAGTCGTCTTATGCAGCCTGAGCCTCGACTTCTGTCTGAGTACTCGTCTCTTTGTTTCTCAGATCAGCGTTCTCCTGCTCTCGTGTTCGAAACGGCTTCACGTGTTGCACTGAAACCCACTTCAGACCTCGATCTGTGGAAACACAAGCGAAACCCTTGCCCCAAGTTATTAGTTTGAAGGTCCCTCTATTTGTCTTGTCTCTGGGTTTCTGATCAAAACTAAAGGATTTTCCCTTAGCTTTGCCTGTGTGCTGTTTAAAAAATGCCTCACGATTGGTGGATTAGTTTCTGAGGATGAACTATTAAAGAAATTCAACACATACAGTGCCTTATTTAATTTCATGTGAGGTGTTGCCTCTGGCTCACCCCTTCTCTGTCGGTCCAGAAGGGATTTCAGGCTGTGATGTGTTCCTTCAATGATTGCTTGACCTGTGGGTGAATGTGGAATACCAAATGTATGTTTGACACCCCATCTTTTCAGGAATTTGTCAAGCACCCTGCCTGTATATGTTGGACCATTGTCTGTTTTTATTTCCTGAGGCACACCTAATGATGCAAATGCTTGCAAAAAATATCTACAAGCATGGTCTGCTGTTTCCCCTGCATGTGCTGAAGCAAAGACTGCACCTAAGAATGTATCTACTGAAACATGAACATTATTGAGCCTCCCAAATGATGGATACTTTGTGACATCAGTTTGCCAAAACTGAAGACTTTGCAGTCCCCGCGGATTGACTGCTCCTGTAGAAGAAGGTGGCTGCACAAGCTGACAGTCTGGACAAGCACTAATGATCTCCCTCGCCTGACTCTGTGTGAGGCGAAAGGATTCCATCAGCGCTTGTGCATTCTGATGAAAGAACGCATGACTCAATCTTGCCTGCTCAAAAATGTCCGAAAGTGTTTGCGAAATGGGCATTGTCAACCTGTCTGCACGAGCATTCGCTTCCGCTAAAAACCCCAGAAGTGTTGTGTGCGCTCTAATGTGCGTGATAAAATATTCTCTTTCCCTGCTCTCTAGCAACGTTTTCAAGCTCACCAGATATGAGTATAAAACCTCATTACTGACTTCTTTCAAGAGCGAACCTTCCAATCGTTTGACCACACCCGCAACATATGCGGAGTCTGTGACCAGATTGAGAGGTTGTTCGAACAACTGAAATGCTCGGACAACAGCCGTCAACTCCATGATTTGTGGAAAGCCCTGAACCGTCTTTACATCTGAATTCCAATCCCCTGTCATTGAGTTTCTCCACATGATCACCCACTTGTGTGTCTTCCCTGAGCCATCAGTGAACACTGTGATCCCGTCCAAAGGTTCTTCACTTATTCTTGGTTTCACTCTGTAACATATTTGTGATTGCAGTACTCTATGCTGTGGAAAATGGATTGTGCAAGTTCCTGGAAAAGATAACAACACAATTAACAAGTCTTTCGATTGTTGCATCGCCCAATCAAAATAGTCTTTCTTGAGAGGTAATCTGATGATTGAGAATTCCCGTCCTGCCATTATCAGCAACCTTGTTCTCACCTTTATGATGATTTGTGCTGCCATCTCTAAATCTGTGAGAATTGTCTTTGAAGGCCTGTACGGTAGAAAAACCTATTCTAAGATTATCAGAGAGTCTTTTTGTGATTCATCCCATTGGAAGATCAAACCATGGAACTGTGTTTTCTTCCCCAGCACTGCCAACTGAAAAGGCAACGTTGGAACAAATCGATGTGCCTGCCTTTTCTGTATAGCCTCTGTAACTTTCTCCAACTCTTTCTTCCCTTCTTGCGTGAGTGTCCTGGGATATCAAATGTCTGTGTCTCCTCTCAAAAGATCGAGCAACGCTGGAATGTCGCTGTTTGTGATTCCCAAAATCGGCCTCATCCAGTTGATCTCTCCCAAAAGCTGTTGTAAATCATGTAAATTGCTAATCTCTGTGCTGACCTCCATCTTCTGAGGTTTTATTGTTTTCTCTGAAATCTTCCACCCTAGATATTTCCAAGGCGCAACCTCTTGAATCTCTGAAATGCTGATTTCCAGACGTGCCTTTTGCACTTCTGCGATCACACAGTCACAAGCTTCTTGCAGCTCCTGTTGTGTTGACGCTGCAATGAGCAAATCATCCATATAATGAATGATCTTCACCTTCGGAAATTTCTTCCGCGCTGGTGCCAAAGCTCGTACCACGTACCATTGACAGATCATCGGACAATTCTTGAGACCTTGTGGAAGAACCACCCATTGGTACCGCTGCAGAGGTGTTTCCTTGTTGATACTCGGAACTGAAAAGGCAAATCTCGGAGCATCATCTGGATGGAGCGGAATACTGAAGAAACAATCCTTGAGGTAAATGACCACAAGCGGCCAATCTCAGGGAATCATTGAAACAGATGGAAGTCCCAGCTGAAGCGGTCCCATGTCTTCTATGACTTCATTGATCCTCCTGAGATCATGTAACAGCCTCCATTTGCTTGATAGCTTTTTCTTGATGACAAACACTGGAGAGTTCCAAGGGCGGTCTGTTGGCTTGATGTTTCCTTTCTGCAATTATTCTTGGACCAGGTTTTTCAAAGCATTCAACTTTTCCGCTCAAGGAGCCACTGATCCACCCAAACTGAAACATCTGTTTTTCATGTCAACTTCAGTGTGGCGAGTGCCGCAGTGACCCCTTCTAAAAATCTACTTCGATCTTCGAGCCCCATTGTGCCAAAAGGTCCCGACCCCAAACTGTGATCAGCTTTTGGACAACAAAAGAACGAATGATTGCCGTCTTGTCTCCTGGTCCCGTGACAACAATGGAATTTACGCTCTGCAGACACAGAGAAACTCCCCCTATGCCTCAGAGAGAACCCAAGGGCGCGAACAAGCTCCAATTGCATGGCCAAAAGATGTACGATATTACTGTGACATCCGCCCCTGTGTCGAGCATGCCTCTGATTGCTATCGTCCTGTCTCCACATGTCAATTGGCATGTGCGTGTGGGTCAATCTCGACCTATGTGCTTCACCCAGGTAGTATGTATCTAAACATGCTCCTTCATAGGAAACCCTTCTTGGTCGAAGATTGACATGACTTGTCCAATGGCGTGTGGCAGCAAGGCGAAAGCTCTCGCAACCACAGTGTTTTCCGGCACAGTCAATGGTGGATGAAGCGCTCTTGCCAGAACTGTCAATTCTGTATTCTTATTTGCAGAAACAACTGTAAGATAAACAATGAGTCCAAGGATGCTGCATTTGTCTTGTCCAACTATTAAGAAATCTTGTCTTTTGTATGAATCTCCGTGGATACCCGTTGATATCTCTGCATGATTTTCGTCTAGGAAGCATAGTAATTTAGAAGCTGCCAATGCACACTGTGCCCCTGGTGGGAGGAGGTCTGGGTCGCTATGGAATCAACTGAGGGTTTTGCTGAGGGTATCTGCTTGTTGCTCACTGATGATTGTCCTGTCTGCTCTTGTGTCATTGCCATCACTTGTGTCTGCGTGCGCTGGCAATTTACAGACGCGCTCCTTCTTGTGTTTCCTGGATATGGTAAAGGATTTCCTTCCACGTCTGTCTGAGAATAACATTCTTTCACAGAGTGTCTTCCTCTTCCGCACCACGCACAAATTGGCTTTTCTGCTTTTTTGCGCTGGTGCTGGTGGACAATTTTTTTCATGTGTCCAAACGCCCCACATTTTTAACATTTGTAACACTGTCCTCCTGGGGGATTGTTCTTCTTCTGCATTGTTGCAAGAACTTTGTTTGTGTTCTCGTTCTGTTGATGAAGTATTTTTTCCAGCATCTTTTCCAATGCCTTGTCTTCTGATTGTCTCTCTGAGTGTCCCTTTATCTGTTCTTCCCATTCCTCTCTTAACTCGTTCCTCACAATTGATGCGACACGGGGAGGTGTCCCCACCTCCCCACCTTGCTGCATGCCTCCACCATCTCTGCCAAGGATGGCCGTCCTGGCATGGCACTAATGACCCGTTGACAATCCGGACTGGCATTGCCAAAAGCCAAGCTCTCCAAGAGAGGCTTCTTTGCTTCTTCAATCATCACCTGTCGATCCACGGCTTGCGTGAGTCGATCAATGAATGACATGTATGGTTCTGTGGGACCTTGCCTGATGCAAGAGAACGGAACATCCTGAGTTCCTGCTGGCATAATCTGCATGATTGCAATTCGCGCTGCCTCTTTGATGTCATTTAATACTCTTTGTGGAAGCTGCACTGCTGCTCCCCTGCGTTGTCATCCGGAGGATCTCCTGCTAACTGTGCTTCTGTGAGATTCGCATTTGGCCCACCTTGATACCTATTTTGCAACTCTGAAAGATACTTTCTCCATCTTTTTTCCCAGACGAGACTCTGTGTGTCAGTGAGAATCATTGCCACAATGCTCCGAATATCATATGGCGTAAGGTCATACGTGGTGAATGTCCCCGTTAATAGTTGTTTGAAATATTGTGAACCCAGCCCAAAAGTTTGAGCCGCCTTCCCTAAATCTTTGAGTGTTTCATGACCCATCCTTTCCCATCTCGGATTTTGTCCCTGGGCGTCATACGTCACCGACATTGTCAAATCTCCTGAACCTGGAAATAAATGCTTATCCTTTGCCAATGCTTTTCTGATGCTCTTCCAGTCCATCGTCTTCACTGGCTGTTAAAATTCCTCCTCTGGAAACTCCATCAGTATCTGCATGAACAGTGGAGTCGTGGAGGTCATCGATGATTCATTGTACCACATTCTTTGCTTTGAGGTTTTCGGCTTCGCTCCCAAATCCGAAAAAGAAACTTGAGGATCCTGTTGATATATCTTTTTGGCTGTATCAAAAGAATGCAAGAAACTTTTTGCTGCTTCTGCTGCCGACAGCATCCACGCCGGAACACCTTCTGATGCTGTGATCCGTATGATGTCCTCTCCTTATTGCTGTACTTCATCTAAACTTTCTTCGTCTTCGCAAGATCCAGAAGTTGAAGGATAATCCATTTGTTGCGTTGTCATTGTTTTCTTAGATGTACTTTTCTTTTTATATGTTGTTGGAAAAAATTGCTGCATTGTTGCAGTCTTGCCACGAGATGGCGCTGTGGCTCCCCCGAACAGATCCAGCATGTCGGGCACTTCGGTCGTCCCCCACAAGGTGGCGCTGTCACCGGACTGAACAGCCTGGGTGACGGAATGAACTCGACTGCCCCTCGTTCGGCCGACTGCCATGCCTGCGATCTTGTTTGAGACTGAGTCCGCATGGCTTTTGATTCAGCTGACAATGGAGTTTGAATATGTGAACCTCTCCCTTGGAGGGAAGAGGCTTGGACCCCAAGGGTTTGGACTGAAGGCACCGGGAAAGGAGAGTGGGTGGAGCCCTGGGATGTGGAACCCCGAGCACAGCCCCTCGTCGCCCAAGACGTCACAGGGGAACGGGCCCACCTCCAACCGCGATCTGCTTTCCGCGCATGCATGCTTTTGGAACTGCCCCCTGTCTCTCCCGAGCTGACATAACTCTCTCCCTCCTGTTCCGCCTCCGAAGTCTCCTCCCTACGATCTGTCCCTGACTCTCTCTCCTCCTCCTCTGACGCAGTATCCACTCCTCCCACCGGTGTGCGCAGCCTGCCCCCTGCCAGCGCCCGGGCTCCACGATTCGAGCCGATCTCCGTGTCCCAACTTCCGGGTCTGACATCACAACCGCGCGTCCCCTGCGTCTCCCTACAGTAGCCGACTGGGGCTGTGTAGCCTCTCCCAATTCGCTGCCCGTGTCTGACGCTGCCCCGCCGGTCTAAGAACCCTCTCCCGGAGTCCTGCGAGCCTTGCCCTTCGCGCGCGTTTTTGGCACCGTGCCGGTTGTGGCAGCTGCCACCCCTGGCGCTGCGCTCGCAAAAGCCGCACCAGAACCCATGTCTCCCATCACCTCCTCATGTGCGCTCCCCCCGACAGCCTGCACCGTCGCCGCCATGCCGCTGGGCTCGCCACAAAAAAGCGCTTCCCCTGACCCCTTCTCTCCCCCTAGGACCCCCCCTTCCGACTCCGCCGTTTTTCCATCCCTTGTCCCTCTGGCTCATGAGGAGAAAACCTCGACTCTTCTGGGAGTAGGATGGTATCTTCTGAGCCTGAGTTGGAACCTGAAGCCCCTGTACTCTATGAGGTTTCAGGGCATTTCAGGGATCTCTTGGACTTTCTGGGTGGTGGGACTGGAGGCAATGATATTGCTTTCTGCTCCCATTCCTCGAGAGCCTTTTCCCCCTTACTAGCTGGGGCCAGAGCCAATCTCTGTCACGAGCCTTGCTCTTCTCCCACTGCCTTTGAGGGACCCGCAATAGCTTGTTGCCTTTCCAGCCTTTATGACTGCACTGAGATACCTTCTAACATAATTCTTGCCGGAGACAGCAATTTCAAGGCTGTCTCGTCTTTTTTCGTGGCTAAAAGATAAAGATGTCTATTAATTTCTTGCCAAAACCCCACTTCAAACAACAGACGTGTCTCCGAAAACGGGTAATTGAGTCTCACCCACAACAGAAGCTCTTTAAACTCCTTCTTTGGGATCCCTACTGTATGTGTGTCTGCCACGCCTTGTAAGGTGGAAAAAATTCCCAGCTGTTCTTGGGAGAGTGTGCCCCCATGTTCTTAATTTTTGACCTTCTCACCAAATCTCTGTTGTCAGAGCAGTCCGAAGGCTCCAAATCTCTTTCCAGCAGGTAAGAGGAGATGGATCCAGAGGCGCCTTTCTGGTTCCGGTCCGGGCTGTTCTGCTGCGAACGTTCTTCAGCAGAAGCTGAGAGATGTTCTTCTCAGTGGCTGCTGCTTTTTTCAGACTCTCTTGGCCATTTTCTGGCTCCTCCCAAGGAGTTATCAGTGCTCTCTTGGGAATTCGTCCAAGTCGGGAGCTGCCCTCTCGGCTCTTCAGGGCTAATACCCCCCCCTTGGTGGGAGTCGCCCACCCAGCAGACGCCAATTGTCCTGTCTCGGCTGTTAAAATGGCCTGGTATAGCTCTGGATGACCTTGAGGCAGCCCGCGCTCAAAAGGACGAAAGGAGTCTTCAGGTTTTTCAGTTCTTCAGTGTTGTTTATTAATTCTTATCTACAGTGTTGTCTCCCGGCCCGACAGAGGTCTGCACAGCAAGTCAGCCATGGGCACACTGATCTCCCTCGGGGCGGACGCTTATTTTTATACCAAAAACGACGTGTAAGATATTTACCTTTTCCTCCCAATACCTTTCACTCTTATTGACAAGTGCAAGTTCAGTAAGAACCAATCTCAAAGTGCCATCATCACCAAAAAAGATGGATGAGAAGAAGAAGAAGAAGGAGGACAGGACATGCCCTAATTCCTCCATCTTGTCTCCTAGAACCCCCTTGTACCCGAGATTCTAAAACCTGTGTTTTCACTCTATAATTAATCTATCCCTTCACCATTTATCCCCGTGTGATCCTCTCATCCTCATACAGGTGCTGCATCACACGCAGGATCAAAGTCCAGCCACTAAGCACTTCTGGAAACATTCCAGGACTTCCGAGCCCCCCAAGGGTTGTCTCAGCAACTCTGGACATCAGGAATGATGTGCGGAGTTCCCACAGGAGGGGACCCGGAGGGGCATGTTGGGACCTGGGGTCAATGGCGAGACCCCGTGGAAATGGGGAGTTACCCAGGCAGGGATGGGGAAGCAGATGAGAGACTGAGGAGAGTCAAGGAATGATATGGGGTTTAGAGATGGGTGGGAGGACCCACAGAAGGCAGAGAGACCAGAGGGTGGAGCAGGGACCTTGGAAGGGGTGGGGAATCCAGGGATAGGAGGACAAAGGCTGGGGAGGACAAAGAGAGGGATGAGGGATCTGCAGGGGAAACTGGGCAGTCATGGGGGAAATCAAGAGGGACTTGGAAAATTTGGGGTGACCCAGGGAGGAGTAAAGGGGTGTGGGGGTCTGGATGGTGGGGAAACCCTCTGAGGATGTTGGGCTTCCCTGTCCCCATCCTGGCACTCACTGTGCACTCTCACTGTCACCAGCTCTGACTTCTTCCACTTCAAAAGCACCCAGCCCCTGCAGGGGTAGTGGCCACTGTGGTGCAGCTGCAGAGGTGACAGGGACAGTTCGGTGCCATAGGTGAACACCTCCAGTTCCGTCTTCTCGTGGTAGAAGGACACCGAGGTGACTGTGCTGTTCCGCCAGCTCTGGCAGTGCAGTGTCACCGTGTCTCCTTCAAGCCGTTCTAGCACCTGCAGCACTAGCTGGTCTGGGGGAGAGAGGGGTCCAGCACACAAGGATATCCTCTTTTCATGGAGATACCCTTATTGGGTCACACCCAGTGCTTTAGGGGTCTCCAATTCCAATAAGTGGTTCCTCCATTCTGGGATGCTCTGGGATGTCCCCAGAGCAGGGGACAGGCTCTGGTCACACAGGAGGTGACCAATGGAGTGGAGCCAAGCCAGAGCCCTCGGGATCCCTTCAGTTCCAGTCTGGGGACACCAAAAGCCCCCTTACTGCTTGAGATTCTCATGGCGGGGCTGAGCCCAGTGCCAGGCCTCTCACACATGTAGGTGCCACTCTCAATGACAGAGAATTTTTGCATCCCTCCTGCCCCCACAGCTGCCTGTCCTTGTACCAGGTGGTGGTACCAGCAGTCCCTGAGCCCTGGCAGGACAATGTCACCCAGTCCCACAGCACCACTGGCCTCCAGGGGGGCTCCTACAGGAGCTGGGTGGTCTGGGCACCTGTGGGTGTCAGGGGACACCAGACTGCCAGGGCCAGTGTGGGGCTGGGAACAGCAGGGTGGGGAAATGGCATCCCCTGAGGACTCACCAGCAAGGCCACGGGCTTCGCTGGAAGGTAGAAAGGACAGGGCTGGGTGGGGGTGGCACTATGGGGACAGAGGCACAGGGGACCGGGTTTGTTGGGGCTATCCCCAAAAGGTTTCTGTGGGTGCATGTGTGTGGCACAGATGTCTTCAGGACAGGGACACAGCAGCCAACCCTTGCTCAGACGTGGGGACACTGTGTTGGCACAGATCACCCCTGCCAGCCCCACGGCCACATCCCCATGGCGTTGTGCCCGTGGTCCATTTCCGATGACACCTGTCCCAATGGCCCACCACATGGTGTTTGTCCCCTTGTCCCTGCATTCCTGTGTTCCTGTCCTGGTCCCCACAGCTGCCCCAGCCCCAAGGTTCTTTCTGCCACATCCTTATTTCCATATCTTCATCCCCCGTCCCCACATTCCTGTCTCTTGTTTCTGTCCCGAAAGCTACCCCACAACTCTGGTCACACTTGGCTCCATGCCCTGCTGGCTTTGGGAACCTCAGGGGACCCCACAGCCCCCCTGTGCCCCCTCCCCTACCC
This sequence comes from Melospiza georgiana, assembly GCF_028018845.1. Classification (NCBI taxonomy): domain Eukaryota; kingdom Metazoa; phylum Chordata; class Aves; order Passeriformes; family Passerellidae; genus Melospiza; species Melospiza georgiana. Next base: position 6,627,638 of record NC_080457.1, on the reverse strand, counting down.
ATCCCTGGGGTGTCAGGCCCGTGCCCATGGCACTCACCCCACAGGAGCAGCGCCATCTTCCCAGCCATCCCGGTGTCCCCAGCCATGTGCAGTGGCTGTCACTCACTGCAGGGGGTGGCTGTCCCCTGGGTGGTGGCTCTTTGGCCAAAGGGGAAGGAAGCGAGGTCAGGTCTCATCCTCACGTGTAGGTGTCACCTGGTGGGATCAGGTTGGCCACAAGCTGGGGACAGGCTGTGGGCAGGGTGGGGACATGCTGGGGACAAGGCTGGGTGTGACACAGTGGGACATGGGGTCTCCAGGAGTGAGGGGCTCAGGAGGTTTGGGGATGCGGAAATGGGTGTCCAGGGGAATGGAGGTCCCAGGGATGGGGTCCCTGGGAATGGGGAGCTGAGGAGGGGGGTGACTGGAAATGGGGGCTCCAGAGCTGAGGGGTCTCAGGGATGGGAGTGCCAGAGGAACATGGGCTCCAGGGATTTGGGGTCATGGGATGGGGATGCTGGGGAAATGGGGGTCCTGTGAAAATCAAGGTCCTGTGGGAAGGGAATTTTAGGGATGGAATGAACAGCAGAGGGTTCCTTGGGAATGAGGGCTCCTGGGCCATGGATATCCTGGGGAATGTGAGTACTGGGATACAGATTCCAAAGAGGGGGAGACATAAGAAATGGGGTACCCATGAGCTGTTTTCCAGTGGAATGGATGTGCCAGGGATGGGCAGTGGCTGGGTGGACCCACAGGTCTCAGCTCCTTCCCTGGGTGCCTCAGATTTTTGGAGACCCAAGGCCCAGCACAGCCCCCACAAGGCCCCGGCAGCCTGGGGGTAACCCAAAACAGATTCTGAGGGGCTCTGGGTGTGTGGACCTGCTGCAGAGGTGAGAATTCTGTGGAGGAAAAATGCCTGCCTGTAGTTTGCTAAGCCCTGCAAGAAGCACAAACTGCAAAGGGAGCCCAAGCAGTGGCTCTGCGAGGGCCTTTGATGGTTTTCAGAGCAGGACTGGCTGGAAACCCCCCCGGCAGGGGCAGCTGTGAGTGAACCAGCCCGGAAATGTAGCAATTGATCATTTGTTCCTCTTTGTAAGGGACAGAGAGAACCACAAAACTATTGCACAATCGACAACATTTTGCTCAATTAGCTGACCTGGACCCTCCTTCTTGAACAAAACCCGCAGCCTTCTGGAGCCTCGTGGAAAGAATGTTTGGGTTTGGGATGTGTCTGCCAGATAAGAGGTAAAAGTGTGAAAATACCAAGCACGATCTCTGCCCACAGCTGTGCTGGAGCGCTGGGGAGTGACCCTGCGTGGATTCCAGGTGTCCCCAAAGCTGCTCCATCCCTGTCCTCCTCACCAGAGTGAAAGCCTGAGGGTTTGCAGGAATTGTGGTGTAAAGTCACCAGAGGTGCTGCTGTGGACCCGAGACCTGCCTGGGGTCAGGTGCTGCCTTCGTTCCATTCGGGATCATGGAGAGCAGTCGCGGGTGTTGTGTGGGGATGGGCACGGGGCGACCCCACAGCCTCCTCGGGTCCCCTACCTGGGCACTTCCATGTCCCCCAGACACCTTACTTGGGTCCTTCCACCACTCCCCTTGTCTCTTCACACATCCATGGCATAACCCTGTCCCCAGTATCCCCAATATCCCCGCGCACATTCATCCCCTCCTTTTCCTATCCCCCCACACCTGCTGCCAGTGCCTCCCTGTGGCCTCAGCCTTGTCTCTGTCCCTGCAGTTCCCATGGCCAATGCCACCATCACTCCCCATGTCCCCTGTCACACCAGGTGCGTGCTGGTGTCAACTGCTCAGTGCAGGTGGGCTCAGCCCATGTCACCTTCACCTGGCTGTACAATGGGCAGGAGGTGGCCCAGGGTCCCCTCCTGGAGCTCAGGGACATCGATGTGGGACATTCAGGCACCTACCAGTGCGTGGCCACCAACCAGCTGGGACAGGACGGGCATCATGTGTTCCGGGCACTCAGCCCTGAGCTGGTCCTGGAGGTGAAACCGTGGGGACACAGGGACAAAGGTAGGGTCACGCAGGGTCATTCGGGTCATAGGGTCAGGCAGGACCCCTGGGTTGATGGGTCACTCTGATGTGTCCTCCTCTGTTTCTTGCAGTGGCCGCAGGGGTCGGTTGGGCCCTTTTCTTCCTACTCCTGCTCGTGTGTGTCATTGTGGCCTGGCACTGGTGGCACAGTGTGGGTGGGTGACAATGTAGGGAGCTGTAGAGGGCCCTAGAATTAGGGAACCATAGGAAATGACCCACAGACCCACAACTGTGCCTTTGTCTGGGGGTGCTGTAGGGTTTGAGGAGGTGCTGGAGGGACCTGCAGGGATTTTGGAGTTTCTTTCAGGCACCCTGGGGGCTTTTGGAGGGTCTCTGTTCCTGCTGGGCTTTGGGATCCTAAGGCTAAGTTGGCCCTGGGCACTGGGGAGGTTCATGAGTTCTGAGGGGCTTCAGGGATGCTTGCGGATCCTGAGAGAAAATGAGGGTCCCAGGGGGGTACAGGGTTCCTTAGAGGGATCAGGGCCCTGGGACCCCACAGTCACCCCTCCTCTCTTTTTTTTTGCAGCTGCCAGGAAGCAACAAGAAAGGTCAGTGGGGCTCTGCAGGCATGAGTCCCCTATTACCATACTCCACAAATCTCCAGCCTCTTCCACACACTGTCTTTATCCCCACAGGACTCCCCCAGATCCAATGGTCCCCCAGAGGAGGGGAAGGTTCCATACACCCACGTTGTGAGCAGGAAACAGGCATGGCGTGAGTACATTGATGGGGGGGACAGTGACACGTCACACACTTGTGTCAACCCCCACCTTGGTCCCAACAACTGGTGTCATTTGCAGGGCCCCCCAATGCCACTGTCCCCCAGGATCCCCAGGTGTCCTATGTGGAGCTCTAGAGTTCCCACGGGTGACCATGGGAACCCGGTGACATCTACAAGAATGTGCTATGACACTGTGAGGAACTGGGGGGCACTGGGGGTCCCCACCCATGGGCACCCACTTGTGTGTGTGCTGCCACTAAAAACTGCCCCTCTCCCTTTCGTGGAGGGACAAAGATGCCAAAGGGCTGAGAGGAGAACAATTTCCTGAAACAGTAATGAGAGAGAATAAAACCAACAGCAACAGCAAAAAGTTCAGGGTCCCAAGGGTAGGAAGGAGGAATCCTAGGAAGGTGGAGGAAACCTGCTGGGGAGAATTTCCAGGGTTTGTTTGTCAAGGACAGGGCCCTGGACCTTCCTAGTTCTGAGGGCCAAAGTGGCCTTCAAGAGGCTCTGGATTCTCTTCTAGCCCATCCCAAACCCCTCCTCTGCCATGTTCCCCACACGAGGATGTCACAAAGGCCCTGTGGGGGTTCCAGAGCTTCCCCTTTTCCAGGGCAGTTGGGATCAGGCCTTGGCACAGGGTGGGTGTCAGCAACAAGAAAAATTTCATGTCTTGAGACATTTTGGAACACCTGTGTGTGGCAGGGGTGGGTCAGGCCTTGCTTTTGCTGAGACAGGCCCCTGTCTGTCCATCAATCTGTCAGCCATTGCGCACTGGGGACAGTGTGATGCTCTGCTAAAGCCAGCTCCTGAGTGGCTGGGTGAACAGAAATGAAAGCTGGGGATAGGGCCTTTGGTGACCCAAGTGGCTTAAAAGGCAGACCATGAGGTGGCCAAGTCCCTGACCATGTGTCCTCTGGGAGTGTCTGTGCTATCCACACTGAAACCCAGGAGTGTTTAGGCATCTTGGTATACGATAGAAATATCTGCCAAGGAAAATGGAAACCTTGCAGGAAAAAGAAGACCGATCTCTAAAAGCATTTTTATTTCAAAAATGATGGGTCATCCAGGGAAAACTGTAGGAAAAGGAATAAACATTCTTTATGAGGAAATTTATAAAAAAGAACAGAACAAACAATACAAAACCAGAACATTTCCTTCTTCTCAGTGTTCTTTGTTACTCTTTGGTGCAGTTACAACCACGGCCAGCAGGGGGCGCTGAAGAGAGCACTCCCGGCCTGCAGGGGGCGCCCCAGTCATGCTCCATCCCTTCAGGGGTCATGGCAGTCTCAGACAGGGGGGAGGAGGGGAAATCGCTCCTTTTGCAAATTCACGGGCACCAATCAGTCCTGGCACCACCACTGGCAGTGAGCAGAAGCCACCAAGGCAGCAGGTTGGATCCCAGTGCCCACTGGCAGCGTAGCAGTGTCCCGGGGCCAGGCACACGCCCTGCACAACGCCCGTGAGTGACATGATCCCAAATGGAAGGAAGGCAGAACCTGGCAGGAAGGCAGACCTGCCAGACCCAAGGCAGGTCTCAGGTCCACAGCAGCCCCTCTAGTGGCTTTACACCACAATTCCTGCAAACCCTAAGCATTTCACTCAGGTGAGAATGGCAGGGATGGAGCAGCTTTGGGGATACCTAGAATCCAGACAGGGTCATTACCTAGAGCTCCTCCATGGCCGGGGCCAGAGGCCCTGTCCAATATTTACAAACTTTTCCCACTTTTTTATTGCCACAGCCTGAGCCCAAACATTCTTTCCATGAGGTTGCAGAAGGCTGCAGGTTTTGTTCAAGAAGGAGGGTCCAGGTCAGCTTGTTGAGCCAATTGTTGTGGGATTTGCAGTAGTGCTGGAGCTCTCTCAGTCCCTTACCAAAATGAACAAATGCACAATTGCTGCATTTCCAGACTTGTTCCCCCAGATCTGCTTCTGCAGGAGGGTTTCCAGCCAACCCTGCTCTGAAAACCATCAAAGGCCCACACAGAGACACTGCTTGGGCTCCCTTTGGGTTTGAGGCTTCTTGCAGTGCTGAGCAAACCACAGCTTTTTCCACCCACAGAATTCTCACCTCTGCAGCAGCTCTAAAGCTGCCAGAATCAAAGCCAAGGGGGCGGGGTGGACCCTCAAGTCCTGGCTGCCACATGGGGCTGGCCAGAGCAGGGCTGGGCAATGGCCATCCCTGTGCAGTGGGGCTGGGTCATGGCTGGGCCCCACCCTTGGATGGCCACCACAACAACATCGGCCACACCACAATACACATCACTGTCCCAGCAGTAACAACATTCACAATATTTAATCAACAGTACAATCAATAATGTAAAATCAATTCATATAATATCCAGCAAAATCAACTTCCATTACCTTGTTTCTCACAATATATATTAGTAAAGAACTGTTATTCCTCTTCACACATCTTTGCCTAAAAGCCCTGTAATTTCAAAATTATAATCGTTCAGAGAGATGAGGGTTGTATTTTCCATTGCAAGGGAGGTTCCCACCTTGTTCAGCTCCATTGACAGAGCTGAACAAAGAAACACCATTTCTGCCAGTTTGACCAAAGAGCTGCATTTTTGACCCAGGAGCAGGGAACCAGGTCCTGTGCCCCCTTGGAACTGGGACGGGCACAAGTAAGCAATCTCATTGGGAGCACTGGGAGGGGGACTGCAGAGCCACTAAGCACATGGGGGTTAAGAGGAACAAATCTGATTTGGATTTATGTTTAACATATGCTACACATGAGGTGAAAAATTACTCTGTGGGTTGTACATGTGCTGGGAGCCCTGTCCCTGGCGAGGCTTCACTCAACAGAGACTCAGAGGAGAGAAAGCTTCAGTGATTGGGCTGTGAGTGACCCCCACTGGCTGGTGCGACAGATGCCTGGGAAAAATGTGTGGGAGAAAATGCCCGGGAAATCAGGCTGTGGGAGGAGACTTTGCAAATAAAAGCAGCAAACTGTGACACAACAGAAGCATTTTGCTTTGGGTTTCTTGGAGGATTAGGGTCTCACTCAGAGGGTCAGTTTGGCCCTCCTGCTCTGTAGCATTGACATTCTCAGAATCTGGGAGAAGTAATGGGAGAAGCAAAAAATGATCCAAACAATTCTCATCTCATATTCTGCTCCTCTGTTTTTCACAAATGGAATGCATTGTGGAAGATTATTTAGCTGAAGGGAATTGGTAATTGGATTCTGGTGTCAGTGTTTTGATTCACTGACCAGTTGAATCCAGGTGTGTGTGTTGGGACTATTGACTCACAGTCATGAGATGGTGTGCAGTGGAGTGCAGTCGAGTGCTTGGCAGATTCAGTTTAGATGTAACGTAATATAATATGGAAAAATATAGTATAATAAAGTAATTATTTAGCCTTCTGATAGGATGGAATCAGATGCATTACTCCTCCAGGACACTGGGCAAAAATATCACTGTTACTCCCCCCCTCGCCTTTTCCTCCCCGTGTTCCTTCTTCCTTGTCTGCATCCGAGGCAGTTCATTTGTGCTCATCCTGGACGTTCCTTCATTGCTTTCCCCGATGGAGCGGATGCTGCCTGCACCCACCCGCCGCCTCTGCCGCGTTTCCCATGCTGCCCACAGCACTGAGCCTGCTGCACCTGCCCACCGCAGCCCCAGCCCGCAGCAGCCAGCCCAGAGCCACCAGTGCTGCAGCACCAGCCCGCAGCCAGCCCGCAGCAGGCAGCCTGCAGCCATCGCTTGCCCATGCCAGAGACACGCAGGTGCCATCCTTGGAAATCACGCCCAGCCACTCACAAAAGCCATGTGGGCTCGCCCTGGCTTGCAGCACACACACTCCATCTGCCGAGCTGATGCTCACAGAGTGCCCGGGCTCCTTGTGGTAACGCTGTACCTGTCTTCTGTTTCTCTCTCTATCCTTTTCCCTTTCTACTCCCTTCTCTCCCCCTTTAGTACGAACGCTTATCCTCCTTTATCAATAAACAGTTTTCAGATATAATATTGCCACTTTTGTGCTTCATTTTCCTCTGAGAAACCTTTCAGCAAGAATCCTCCCCGACTCCCCCTTTTACAGCGGGATGGGAAGGGGGTAGTGGGAATGGGGAAGCCCTTGGTGTACTGCAAGCACGGTGGGGAGAGAATGGGGCTGTCCCAGAGGGTACTTGGGCACTTGGATGGGGCTGGTGAGCCCCTGCAGGTACCAGCTAAGAGATGGGGGAGCCCTTGGGAGTAGCGGGACAGGAAATGGGGAGCACAGAGTGCCCTGTGTAGCCTTCCCTTGACTCATGACCACCTCCCTTGGAAGGATGGGCAACCACAGGAGACATGGAAGGAGCACCCCCAGTGTCACCCAGTGCCTCCCGCTTTCCAGAGCATCACAACTTTTGGTGTAGATTGTCATAGATGTCACTGGGTTCCCATGGTTGCCTTTGCAGCTCCATGTACGTCGCCTGAGGACCCTCCATCGAGGGTGCCAGGGGGTTTGGTGGGGCCCTGTGGGAATAAAGGACTGTGTGGAAGGGGATGGAAGGTGCGTGCGGTTTGGGAAAAAAGGGGGAATGTGGTTTGAGCCCCCCACTCCCCTTTCCTGGTGCTTCCTGGCAGCTGAAAAGGAAAGAGGGAAGGGGTGATTGAGGAGTTCCCAGGGCCCTGACCCCTCTCAGGAATCCTGTACCACCACAGGACCCTCAATTCTCCTCAGGACCTCCAAGCATCCCTGAAGCCCCCAAATATCCATGAACCTTCCCAGTGGCCCCAAACAAATCACCCTAAAGAACCCAAAGCCCAGAAGGGACAGAGACCAACTTAAACACCACCAGGGCCCCTGAAAGAACCCCTAACATCCCTGCAGGTCCCTCCAGCACCTCCTCAAACCATACAGCACCCCCAGACAAAGGCACAGTTGTGGGTCTGTGGGTCATTTCCTATGGTTCCCTGATTCTAGGGCCCTCTACAGCTCCCTAGGATCCCTGTCCCCACATTGTCACCCACCCACACTGTGCCACCAGTGCCAGGCCACAATGACACACACGAGCAGGAGTAGGAAGAAAAGGGCCCAACCGACCCCTGCGGCCACTGCAAGAAACCGAGGGGGACACATCAGAGTGACCCATCAACCCAGGGGTCCTGCAACCCCGAATGACCCTGTGTGACCCTACCTTTGTCCCTGTGTCCCCACGGTGTCACCTCCAGGGCCAGCTCAGGGCTGAGTGCCCGGAACACATGATGCCCGTCCTGTCCCAGCTGGTTGGTGGCCACGCACTGGTAGGTGCCTGAATGTGTCGCAGACATTTCTTCACAGAAATCCTTTCTTTCGGATTTCTGTGTCTTCTGGAGGCCAGAGGCCTCAGAAGACAAGGTAAACAATTATTATCAGATGCTGTGGAATGTAACAGGGGTTTCTTGATTGGCTCATTTTCTATGTTTATAATTAAGGGCCAATCACCAGTGCAAGCTAGGGGACTGAGTCCTTGGGCAAAACTTTGTTATGGATTCTTTCTATCTATTCTTAGCCTAGCCTAGCAGCTTTGCAAACCTCTCTCTTTATTCTATTTAGTATAGTCTTAATGTATTATATATCATAGATCAATAAATCAGCCTTCTGATCAAGAAACAAGATTCACCATCTCTCTCTCACCAGCAGCGACCCACTCAGGCGCTGTAATACGAATGTCCCACATCGACAGCTCCAAGCTCCAGGAGGGGACCTTGGGCCACCTCCTGCCCGTTGTGCAGCCAGGTGAAGGTAACAGGGTCTGACCAAACCTGCACCGAGCAGTGCAGGGTCACGGGGTCACCTGCACGCACCTGGTGTGACAGGCAACTGGGGGTGATGTTGGCATTGGCCACGGGCACTGTGGGGACACAGACAAGGCTGAGGGCACAAGGAGGGGCTAGAATCTGGTGGGGGGGGGGGTTAGGGAAAAAGAGAATGAGTGTGATGGGGGATGTTGGGGATGGAGTCACACCATGCAGGGGTGAGGGGACACAGGGCAGAGGCAGGGGGACCCAAGAAAGGTGTCTGGGGGACATGCAGGTCCTCAGACAGGGCACCTAAGCAGGCTGTGGGGTCTCCCTGTGCCCATCCCTGCACTCACTGCGCACCGTGACATGGAGCCAGGCTCTGCTCTTCCGCATGGCCCCCCCCTCAGTGCGCACCTGGCAGTTGTAATTCCCCAAGTGGGAGACCCCCACGGCGGGCACCAGCAGCTGCAGGGATCCCTGTGGGCCCCCCACCACTTGCCCATCCCGGTATTACACGTGCAGGAGGGAGGCTCAGGGTTTCAGTGGGCTGGGAGTGCTGAGGCAGCTGAGAGTCAGGGGAGACCCCTCTATGGGTTCAGGGGGACCCTCCAGCCCCAGCACTCGGACAAGCTCAGGGGAGGAGTTGGGGGACTGTGGGAATGGTGACCCCGAGTCCCTGGCAACGGGCTGTTGGGGTGGCAGCTGTGAGGTGCTCACCATGCACTGTCACTGTCACTGGCACTGGGTCCTCCCATCCCTGTGATACCCCATAGTTCACTCAGACCTTGCAGCGGTAGCGGCCACTGTGCTTCAGCTGCAGAGGGGACAGGGACAGCTTGGTGCCATTGTAGAGCCCACCCAGGTCCGTCTCCTCATGGTAGATGAGCACCAAAGTGACCGACTTCTCCTGCCTGTACCGGCAGCGCAGTGTCAGCGTTTCCTCCTCCAGCAGTGCCCGCGCTGGCACCTGCAGCACCAGCTGGTCTGTGGAAAAGAGGAGTGCCGTCACATCATCGTTCTGATGTCACCCGGACCCTCATATTGGGTCACAGCCAGCACACCAGGTTTCCCCAATTTCAACACAAGGGTCCCACCTCACTGGGATGCTCTTGGATGTCCCTGTGTGTAGGGCATGGGGTCTGGTCACACCACAGAGTGACCCATGGAGTGGAGCCCACCAGGGTCCCCGGGGTTCCCGTGGGTGTCAGGCTGGGGACACAAACTACCCTCACCGTCTGAGACGTTCACGGGGAGACTGAGCCCAGTGCCGGGTCTTTCACACATGTAGGTGCCTCTCTCAGTGACAGTGAAGTTGTTGCCTCCCTCCTTCTCCCAGCGCTGCCCCTCCTTGTACCAGGTGGTGGAACCAACAGTCCCCAAGCCCTGGCAGGTCAGTGTCACCAGGTCCCACAGCACTGCTGGCCTCCAGGGGGGCTCCACCAGGAGCTGGGTGGTCTGGGCACATGTGGGTGACAAGGGACACCAGCCTGCCAGGACCACTGCAGGGCCAGGGAGAGCGGGGTGGGTTCATGGCATCCCCCAGGGACTCACCAGCAATGCTGAGGGTCTGGGCTGGAAGAGAGAAGGGACAGGGCTGGGTGAGGGTCATAGGGACACTGTGGACATCCCATGTTTGCACTGGCCACTTCCATCAGCCCCACAGCACCTGTCCCCACGGCCATAAACCCATGGCCCTTTGCCCATGATCCCATTCCAATGGCACCTGTCCTCCTGGCCCATCCCCATGCTACGTTACCCTTGTCCCTGTCCCCGCATCCCTGTTCCCCTGTCCCTGTCCCCACAGTCCCCAAGCCTAAAGGCTCCTTCTGCCACATCCTTGTCCCCAAATCTCTATCCGCCTGTTCCTGTCCCCACATCCCAGTTCCCCTATTTCTGTCCCTAAAGCCACCCTAAATCTCTGGTCACACTGAGCTCCATGCCCTGCTCTGCCTCTGCGGCCATTGGGGACCTCAAGGGACCTCACAGCCCCCCTGTGCCCCCTCCCCACCAGTCTCTGCCTCACCAGGGCCCATCCCCAGGGTGTCAGGCCCATGCCCGGGGCACTCACCTCACAGGGGCAGCGCCACCTTCCCGGCCATCCCAGTGTCCCCAGCCATGTGCACTGGCTGTCACTCGCTGCTGTGGCCACCGCTCCCCTGGCTGGCGGCTCTTGGGATGAAGGGGAAGGAAGCGAGGTCACATCTTGTCCCCATGTGTAGGTGGCCCTTGGTGGGGGCAGGGTGGGAACAGGATGGGGGAAGGGTGGGGACCTTGTGGGACATGGGGGTGATGGTGGGACATGGTGGGGACATTGTGTTGCCAGAATTTGGAGGCTGAGGTGGTGTAGGGGGCCAGGGATGGGTGTCCAGGGGAATGGGGTTCCCAGGGATGGGGTCCCAGGTAAATGGGGGTCCCAAGGGTTGGGGGGACTCAGACTTGGGGATGAGAGTCCCAAAAAAACATGGCCAGGAGGGACTTCTTGTTCTGAGATGGGGGCCATGGCATGAGGGTTCTAGTGGAAAGGGGGGCCCTGTGAGAATGGGGGCCCTGAGGAAATCAAGGTCCCCAAGGGAAGGGGTGTCCCAGGAAGTGGAATTACTGGGATGGGGTTCCTTGGGTTTGGAGATCCTGGGGAACTGCAGTCTAGGGATGGGGGTCCCAGGGAACGGGGGACTGAAGGAAATTGGGTCCTATGGTTGGGGTCCCAGAGGAATGGGGGTGTCAGGGATGGGGAGTGCATGGAGGGGCACAGGGGTCAGAGCTTCTTCTCTGGGTGCCTCAGATTTTGGGATGATGCGAGGGCCCATAAAATCACCCCTGGAGTGTTAGTTTCCTGGCCAGGCATCGCACGGTGGTCCTGGGTACCTCTGCCTCTCTGTCCTCCCCTACCCTGGAATTTTTCCTCTCCTTTTTCTCTTTTTTCCTTATTCTCCTAAGTTTTTGTCACATTCCCTCACCCCCGGTTCCTGGCTCAGCAATCCTGCGGTGCACCTGAGCAGGGAAGGGGTTGGAAGACGCAGGGGAGGGGGGAAAAAGGGGAACAGGGGGTGCAGGGAAGGGTGAGGAGGATTTGAGGAACAGAGGTGTTGGGCTCTGCTCCCTCAACACTTTGACTTTCTTTGTCCTGGACGAGAGGGAAGAGGCCGTTTGTGCTGAGAGTCAGATGGGAAAGGGGGTGTTCAGTCTCTGTTCCTGGGGGGTAGCCTCCAGGGCCGTCCTGTCCTCTAAGGTGTCTGTTCTGGAGTCCACCTGGGGGAAACCAGTCCAGGGAGTGACACATCCTGGCATAGGGGGTCCTGTCCCAGGGGTGGCACATCCTGGAGACCCCTGTCAATGCAAGGGTGGGGCCCAGCCATGGTCCAGCCCCACTGCACAGGGATGGCCATTGCCCAGCCCTGCTCTGCCCAGCCCCAGGGGGCAGCCAGCACCTGAGGGCCTCCCCTGCCCCCTTGGCTTTGATTCTGGGAGCTTTAGAGCTGCTGCAGAGGTGAGAATTCTGTGGGGGAAAAAGGCCTGCCTGTGGTTTGCTCAGCCCTGCAAGAAGCACAAACCCCAAAGGGAGCCCAAGCAGTGGCTCTAAGGGGGCCTATGATGGTTTTCAGAGCAGGGCTGGCTGGAAACCACCCGGCTGGGGCACCTGCGAGGGAACCAGTCCAGAAATGCAGCAATTGATCATTTTGTCCCTGTCCCCAAAGGACTGAGAGAGCCCCAGAACTACTGGAAATCCCACAACAATCTGCTCAACAACCTGACCTGGACCCTCCTTCTTGAATAAAACCTGCAGAGAGAATATTTGTGATCTGGATGTTCACAGCAGAAGAGACGGAAAAGGGTGGAAATATTGAGCAGGGGCTGCTCACAAGTGACTGGGGAACAGGGGTGTCACAGCAGGAGCAGGGAGTGCCCAGGCAGGGGAATTCAGAGCAGGTTGGAGTGGATTTACCAGAGAATCAGAGCCTGGGCATTCCACCACCGGCATTTCCACAGATTCCTGTGAACTGTCCCAAGGATGGACAGAGCTTCTCCCCTTCCTCCATGCGAAGTCAATCAAGTTTCAGGGTGGGAATGAGCAAAATGGGGAGAATTCCTAAATATAGCCCAAGAAAAAGCTTCTTTAGGGGCTGGGTTGCTGCCCAGCAGGCAGGGAACAATCCCATGGAGCTGTTAGAAACTCAGGGAGATTCCCCACTCTGTGTTATCCACAAGCAGATGCTGCTGTGGGGTGCACCAAGGGGCTGATAAAGGGAACAAAATAATCTCATTTCATTGTGGTTTGCTTGTGTTTTTATTGTGAGGGACTTATTGGGAAAGCAATGGATTCTACAAACCAGAGCATTTTGTACTTTGTCAGTTTGTATTTTATGGGGAAAATAATTGGTGTGGGAAAGAGTTTTGCTTTTATTCTATGCATGTGTAATTTTGACTGAACCATTTGGGCATCAAGTGTTGCCTGGGATGGCTGAGCCAGGAAGCTGGGGGACCTGACCCAGAGGTGTGTGGGGCAGGGACACAGAGACTCCCAGGACAGCCCTGGGGTGCCTCAGGGTAGGGGCTTTTCTAGGCTCTGTGTAATCCCGAAATCTGAGGCACCCCATGAAAGAGTTTTGACCTCTGTGCCCACCCAGACACTGTCCATCCCGGAAATGCCCCCATTACCCTGGTACCACCATTGCCTTGGTCTCTCCTCCCTCGGGACCCCCATCCCAGGACTGCCATTGCCCAGCACAACCATTGCCTTGATCCCATCCCATGGGCTGCTCCTTCCCCCAGAACCTCTCTTCCTGTGGGTCCCCTTTTTCCCGCTGCAACCCCAATCCTGCAACCCACATGCCATTACCCCAAATCCCTGGGGACCATGTTCTTACAGCACCCCCATCCCTGAATCCCCCCAGGCAGGGAGACCTCAAATCCCCTGGAGCCCCATTCTGCTGGAAACCCATCCTTGGTTCCCCACACCCCCTGGGCCCCCCCAGTCCTGGGAAGAGCATCCCTTGTCATGTCCCCCGACTATGCAGCCTTGTCCCCATCCTGGCCCAGGTTGTGGCCACCCTGCCTCCACCAAGGGCCACCTACACGTGGGGACGGACGTGACCTCGCTTCCTTCCCCTTCATCCAAAGAACCGCCAGCCAGGGGAGCGGTGGCCACAGCAGTGAGTGACAGCCAGTGCACATGGCTGCGGCACCGGGATGGCCGGGAAGGTGGCGCTGCTCCTGTCGGGTGAGTGCCCCAGACATGGATCTGACACCCCAGGGATGGGGAGGGGAGGGGGCAGAGGGGGTCTGTGAGGTTCCCTGAGGTCCCCAATGCCAGCAGTGCCAGTCCATGTTACACACAGTGGACCTTGGTGGGACAGTGGATGTAGGGTGGCTTTGGGGACAGGCAGAGGGGGCAGGAATTTGGGGATGGGGATGTGGGGACGGGAATGTGGGGATTGGCACCTTTGGGCTCAGGTAGCTCTGGGCATAGGGACAAGGGAACTGGGATGCAGGGACAGAATGGGACAAGAATGGTGAGGATGTGGCCATGGGGATGGGATCATGAGCTGGTGGGAGTTACCTGTCCTAGCATGGGCTGTGTCCATGGTGTCCTCCTTGTGCTTGGGGTGTCCACAGTGTCCCCATGTTCTGCCTCAGCCCAGGGTGGCCTCAGTGTCCCTGTTCCCAATACATCTGTGCAACATGGATGTAGTGCACGGGTGGCTGTGACACAGACATGTCCCCTGGAGTCTTAAAATCTTTTGGGGACCACCCAGACACACTTTCCTACAAGAACTGCTGTCTCCACGGGGACAACAGTTTGGGGAGAGCCCCCACACCCCAAGCCCCCATGCTGCTGTCCCTGCAGTGCCACCCCCATCCAGCCCTGTCCCTTCTCCCTTCCAGCCCAGACCCTCGGCCTCGCTGGTGAGTCCTTGGGGGATGCCATGAACCCATCCCACTGTACCCAGCCCCACGCTGGCCCTGGCAGGCTGGTGTCCCTTGTCACCCACAGGTGCCCAGACCACCCAGCTCCTGGTGGAGCCCCCTTGGAGGCTGGCAGTGCTGTGGTACCTGGTGACACTGACCTGTCATGGCTTGGGGACCACCAGTGCCTCCACCTGGTACAAGGATGGGCAACACTTGTGGCAACAAGGAAGCGATCACTTCAAGATGAAAGGCACCTACCAGTGTTGCAGACCCGGAATTGGGCACAGCCTGCCTGTCATCGTCTCTGAGAGTGAGGGGGATTTGAGTGTCCCCAGCCTGGCACTCACCAGTCCTTTATGATTCTGGGTGGGCTCTGTTCCATGGGTCACCCCCTGCTCTGGGGACATGCCAGAGAATCCCAGTGTGCGGGTAACCGTGTTGAAATCAGGGACCCAGGTGCACTGGATGTGAACCAGTGTGGGGGTCCTGGTGCCATCAGGTGTGACAGGAGCCTTCTGTCCCCCAGAGTGATTGGTGCTGCAGGTGCCAGTGCGGGCGCTGCTGGAGGGGGACATGGTGACACTGTGCTGCCAGGGCTGGCGGAACAGCACAGTCACCTCAGCGTCCTTCTACCACAAGGAGAAAGAACTAGGGCGCTCCACAATGGGACTGAGGGGACTCCCTGTCCCCTCTGCAGCTGCACCACAGTGGCAACTACAGCTGCAAGGGCTGGGCGGACTACTGGGGGTGGAAGGAGTCAGCGCCGGTGCCAGTGCCAGTGACAGTACATGGTGAGCAGCCCACAGCTGCCACCCTGATACCTCCACAGCCCCTCCCCAGAGACTCGGGGCCACAAGTCTCCCTCCCCTCTCCTGCCCTGAGCTCTCCTTGGTACCGGTGCTGTATGGTCCCCTCCAAGCCCACTGTGGGGTCACTCCTGACTCTCACCTGTCTCAGCACCCCCAACACCCTGCAGCCCCGAGCCCCCCTCCTGCACATGTTCTACCGGGATGGGCAGGTGGTGGGGGGCCCACAGGGGTCCCACAGCTGCTGGTGCCTACCGTGGGGGTCTCCCACTGGGGGAATAACAGCCGCTTCTTGGAGTGGCAACAGGGGTCGGTGGAGCCCTTTTGTTCCTGCTCCTGCTCGTGGGTGTCATTGTGGCCTGGCACCGGTGGCACTGTGTGGGTGGGTGACAATGGGGGCACAGGGGTCCCAGGGAGCTGTAGAGGTTCCTAGAGTTGGGGAGCAATAGGGCAGCACCCACAGCCCCAGAACAAGGTCCTGTTTGGGGAGGGTTTCTGTCCTGCTGGGCTTTGAGTTCTTGAGGCTGAGTTGGTAAGGGGCACTGGGGAGGTTCATGGATTCTGGGCAGCTTCAGGGATACTTAGGGGTCCTGAGAGGGGTTGAGGGTCCCGTGGGGGTTCAGGAATCCTGAGAGGGTTCAGGGCCCTGGAACCCCACAGTCACCCCTCCCCTCTTTCCTCTGCAGCTGCCAGGAAGAAACAGGAAAGGTGATTGGGGGGCTCAAACCACACTCTCCCCTTTTACCCCAACCCCCAAACCTCCCATTCCCTCCCCCACATTCCCTTTATTCCCTCAGGGCCCTCCAGGATCCCCCAGCCCCCCCAGAGGAGGGGGAGGTGCTGTACACCCACGTCATGGTCACCAAGAGTGCAGGGGGTGAGTACAGGGGGGACACACACAGAGGGACACATCACCCACGAGTGTCACCACACCCAGATCCCACAGCCCGTGTCTCTTGCAGGATCCCCCCCTGCTACCACCCTCCAGGTGACCTATGCGGTACTGCGGGGACCCCAGGGGCGACCACGGAAACCCAGTGACATCTACAAAAATGTGCTGTGACACTGGGGTGAACTGGGGGGCAGTGGGGGTACCCACCCATGGGCACCCACTCGTTTGTGTGCTGCCACTAAAAACTGCCCCTCTCCCTCCCCATGGAGAGACAAAGATGCCAAAGGGCTGAGAGAAGAACAATTTCCTGAAACAGCAACAAGAGAGAATAAAACCAACAGCAACAACAACAAGGTTCAGCGTCTAAATGGTCACACAAAAAAAACGATTTCCAGGCAAAGTCACCCAAAAAGGAACAAACCCTGAACACTTCCCCAAGCACGTTTCCTCCACCAGAGGAACCTGGCAGGGCCCTGGACTTTCTTTGCTCTGATAGCCAAAGCTGCGATCAGGAGCCTCTGGATTCTCTTGCCCCCTGTCCCAAACACTTCCTCTGACGTGTCCCCCACACGAGGATCTCACAAAGGCCCTTTGGGGGTTCCAGAGCGTCCCACTTTGCCAGGGCAGTTGGGATCAGGCCATGGCGCAGGGCGGGATGTCAGAGACAGGAAAAGTTTGAAGTCTGGAGGCATTTTAGAACAGATGTGTGGCAGGGGTGGGTCAGGCTCTGCTTCTGCTCAGATGGTCCCATCTGTCCATCGTCTTTCAGCCATGGCACACTGGGGACAGTGTGATGCTCTGTGAAAGCCAGCTCCGGAGTGGTCGGGTGTCCAGAAGTGCCAGCTGGGGAGAGGGCACTTGGTGGCTCAATTGGCTAAAAAGTGAGAGTATGAGGCGGCCCAGTCCATGACCATGTCTGCTCTTGGGGTGTCTGTCCCATCCAATCTGGAACCCAGGAGTTGGCAACTCATTTAAATGAGAAATATCTTCCAAGGAAATTGGGAGCACTCCTGGAATGGAAAGGAGACCAATGTCTAAATTTTTTTAAATTTTAAGAATGATTTGGCTTTCAGGCAAAAGTGTAGGAAAAGGAATAACAGCTCTTTACTGAGAAATTTGTAAACCAGAACAGTACAAAAACCACAAACCCAGAACTTTCCCTCCCACTCAGCACTGTTGGTTTTTGTGGCAGCTATAACCGCGCCCAGCAGGGGGCGCTGCAGAGAGCCCCCCCCCCTCCCCTCCCCCCCCCGGCCAGCAGGGGGCACCCCGGTCCAGCTCCATCCGTTCAGGGGCCATGGCGGCCTCGGACGGGAGGGAGGAAGGGAAATCGCTCCTTTTTCAAACTCACGGGCACCAATCGGTCCTGGCACCACCACCGGCAGCGGGCAGAAGCCACCAAGGCAGAAGGTTGAATCCCAGTGCCCAGTGGCAGTGTAGCAGTGTCCCCGGGCCAGGCACACGCCCTGCACAACACCTGTGACTGCTCTCCATGATCCCAAATGGAAGGAAGGCAACGCCTGACACCAGGAAGGTCTCGAGTCCACAGTAGCACCTCTGGTGGCTTTGTGCCACAATTCCTGCAAACCCTCAGCCTTTCACTCCTTTTTCCTTTTCCAGCCCTGGTACAGCAGCTCTGGGAACGTTGAATTGCCTTGGGATAGTCAGCACTGAGCACCTGAGGAAAGCTGGTGCTCAGTGCTGACTCCGCCAGAGCTTGTCAGGGGTCACCAGAGCACATTTGGAGTTCCTGCTCTTCCTTGGCCACTGCTGATCGCCACACAATATCCCCAAGGGGAGGAGGAGGAGAAGTAGAGCAGAGCCACAGCCTTGAGGGCTCTGCAGCTGCAGCTGGAGCACAGGGACAGCCCAGGCTGGGAGCAGTGCCTTGGGAGGACAAAATGGGGCAAACTTGTATCTGTGTTGGTCAATGCCCCTGTTCTGCTCTGGGAGCTGCAGACCCTTACAGAGTTGTGGTAATTAGGGACGGGATTCCTGTAATTTAGCCATGCTCCTAAAGCATCCCTGTGCACAAACACACGGCTCTGCTGCCTCTCCCAGGGAATTTGGGATTCTGTTGCTGAGGCAGGAGCGGCTGGATGAGGTGGCCCAACGGAGCAGCAACTGGCCATGCAGGTGGAGCAAGAGTGCAAGGAATTCCGCAGGGTGCTCAGGTGAGGTCCACGGGGCAGGGACATGTTGGGGCACCACTTGCCATGCCTGCTTCCCCCAGATTTTGGGACAGAGCAGTGACACCTATCGAGCTCCCAAACCCCTCAGGGCTCAGCCGCAGCCTCACAGGAGGTCCCGGCCCAGGCCTTGGGGATGATTCGGATACTCCCGGGCTCGTTCCCGACAAAGGGCAGCGCTCCAGGAGCGATCGGCACATCCCAAAGTAGCAGCTCAGGGCTGGTGGAGCCCGAGTGCTGTGGGCAAGGATGGCGTGAGGGAGCCGGGCCCTGCTCAGCCGGCGCTGCCCCAGGAACGTCTCATCCTGCAGGAGCTCGGCAGCCTCTGCCGGTGCCAGCCCCGGGGCTGTTGGGGGGCGCGGCAGGAGGGGCCGGGGGACAGCAGGTGGGAGGGGCCGGGATGGAGGGACCGGGACCCCACTGGGGAGCCCTGAGCGTGGAGAGAGTGAAACGGAGGAGGGGAGACTCCAGAACAGGGGGGAGCAGAGACCCTGCGGTGGGGTCTGTGGAAAGGAGGGACCGCAATGGTGGTCCCGGAGCATCGGGAAGGGGCCCAGCTGCCATCGCACTGCGAGTGCCAGGACGGTCACGGAGTGTCCAAACCGACTGTGACAGCGTGTCTGAAGCCACTGTCACGATGTATCACGACCGAGCGTTGCCAGGGTAAGGCCCCCACAGCTCTGGGAATTGGAGGGGTACCCTGGAAAGGGCGGGCCAGGGGCAGAGAAGAGCCCTGTCTATTCCCTGTTCCCTGTGCAGGTAAGGAGTACAGGGATGGAGTAGCTTTGGGGACACCTGGAATCCAGACAGGGTCCCTGCCAACAGCCCCACCACGGCCGTGGAGTATAGCCCCTGCTCGACATTTCCAGTCTTTTTCTCTTGTCTTGCAACTGAGCCAGAAACCAAAAATACATTCTGGGATGTTCTAAAGGGCTGCAGGTTTGAGACAGGAAGGAGGAGGAGGGTCCTGATCAGATTGTTTAGCAGATTGTTGTTGTCTTTGCAAGAATTTTTTGGTCTCTCTCAGTCCCTTGCCTAGTAAAACAAAGTGATCAATTGCTGGATTTCCAGACTGGTTCCCTCACAGTTGCTCCTTGTAAAGGGATTTCCAGCCAGCCCTGCTCTGAAAACCATCAAAGGCCCTCACAGAGACACTGCTTGGGCTCGCTTTGGGGTTTGTGCTTCTTGCAGGGCTGAGCAAGCCACAGGCAAGGCTTTTTCCCCCACACATATCTCACCTCTGCAGCAGCTCTAAAGCTCCCAGAATCAAAGCCAAGGGGGCAGGGGAGACCCTCAGGTGCTGGCTGCCCCCTGGGGCTGGGCAGAGCAGGGCTGGGCAATGGCCATCCCTGTGCAGTGGGGCTGGGCCATGGCTGGGCCCCACCCTTGGATGGCCACTGGCTTCAAGGAGCAGGAGTTTGGGAGCTCCTTCCTGCCCAGGGCTCCATTCCCCAGCTGCTCTTGTTGTCTTAGATCCTGCAGGGTATGAGCAAGAAGGGAGAAGTCTGGACCCCCCTGGAACTGCCATTCCCCAGGACAGGAACACCTTGTCCAGCATGTGTCCCCCCTGGGACAGGATCCCCCCAGGACAGGAGCCCCCTGTATTAGCCCCCCCCAGGGCAGAACCCTCCTCTAATGTGACACTCAGCACAAACGGCCTCTTCCATCTGCTGCAGGAGAGAGAAAGTGAAAGTGTAGGCAGGGGGAAAGCTGCACTCCTCCATCCCCCACAGCCTCCCCAGCCCTCCCTGCAGACCCCTCACCCCTGCTTCCCCCACCCTGGGCTTACCCCAACACATTCCATACTCAGAAGCTCCCCAGGATCAAGGCATGAACTGGGAGGTTGTGAAATTGAGGAATAAAAGGAAGGAAATGGAAATGAAGATTGGGAAATGCCCCTGGAGGTTGTGGTGGCACAGACACAGAGCTCCTCTGAATCCTCTCTTGTTGCCCCCCTCCCCCCCCCCCCAAATCATGGGAAACCCAGCAGGCAGCACCAGCCTCTGAGTATTCCCAAAATCTGAGGCACCCAGGGAAGGAGCTGTGACCCACATGCACATCCCGTCGCTGTAAATCCCTGGCAAACTCATTCCCCTGGGAAGCTGACCATGGGACCCCCATTCCTTCTGTCTCCCCTTTCCTGAGAGACCCTCATCCCAGGGCTGCCATTCCCCAACATCTCCATGGTCCAGGACCCTATTCCCAAGGAACCCTCTCCCATTCATTCCATGCCCTGAAATCCCCATTCCCCCGAGACCTTAATTCTCCCACGTCCCCCGATTCCCCGTGCACCCATCTCTGGCACAAAAATCCCTTGATGAGGGATTTATTACTAATAAATTCATTACAATTAAATTTTTTTCTTAATATACCCTTTTAAATGTACTTTACCTTTCTCATAGTCTCATCTCAAAACAAAAAAGAAATAAATACATTCTGATAAATGCACGAATAATTAACCAACACTAAACCCACCACATTAATTATTACATTAACCAAAATATATCAAATTAGCAAACCAAAACCATGACACCAAATCCCTGGAGCTCACCCTCCCCTAAGACTCCAATCCCTGAGTCCCCCCAGCCCTTGGGACCCCCATTCCCATGGCACCCCAACCCCCGTGACTCCCCCTCCTCATGACCCCAATTCCCCATGGACCCATTCCCTGGACACCCATTCCCTGGGCTCCCCATTCCCCTGGACACCCATCCCTGGCTCCCCAAACCCCCTGAGCCCCCCTGCTCCTGGGAAGCCCATGTCCCACCGACCCAGAGACAGCCTTGTCTCCAGCATGTCCCCACCCTGCCCACAGCCGGTCCCCAGCTTGTGGCCACCCTGCCCCCCCTAGGTGCCACCTACACATGGGGACGAGATGTGACCTGGCTTCCTTCCCCTTCATCCAAAGAGCCACCAGCCAGGGGAGCGGTGGCCACAGCAGGG
Organism: Melospiza georgiana; assembly: GCF_028018845.1. Lineage (NCBI taxonomy): Eukaryota > Metazoa > Chordata > Aves > Passeriformes > Passerellidae > Melospiza > Melospiza georgiana. The sequence goes on along the minus strand of NC_080457.1, from coordinate 6,606,432 downwards.
AGTGACAGCCAGTGCACATGGCTGGGGACACCAGGATGGCTGGGAAGGTGGCGCTGCTCCTGTGGGGTGAGTGCCCCGGGCACGGGCCACACTGGTAGTACCACGGGGATGGGCTGTGGTGAGGTGGAGAGTGGTGGGGAGGGAGCAGAGGGGAGCTGCAGGGTTCCCTGTGGTTCCCAATGCCAGCAGAGGCAGAGCATGAAGTGACGGGGGTCATGGGGTGGCCGTGGGGACAGGAGAGGGTGAATAGGGCTGGAGGGATAGGAATGTTGGGAGAGGCATCCTGGGGCTGTGGCAGCTGTGGGGACAGGGACAAAGGGATGCAGGGATGCAGGGACAGGGAGAAGAAGAAAAGCACAATGTGGATGGGCCATGAAGACAGAGGCCATGGGGCTGGTGGGGGAGACCTGTGCTAGCACAGTGTCCTCATCGAGACATCTGTGCCACACCAATTTCCTCAGGGGGACAGTTCAGGGGCAGCCCCTATGACCCATTCCCCTGTGCACAACTGTCCCCATGGTGCCACACTCACTTAGCCCTGTCCCTTCTCCCTTCCAGCCCAGACCCTTGGCTTTGCTGGTGAGTCCTCTGGGGATGCCATGGCCCCACCTCGCTCTCCCCAGCCCCATGCTGGCCCTGGCAGGCTGGTGTCCCCTGTCACCCACAGGTGCCCGGACCACCCAGCTCCTGGTGGAGCCCCCCTGGATGCCAGCGGTGCTGTGGGACCGGGTGACACTGACCTGCCAGGGCTCAGGGACCGCCGGGGCCACCACCTGGTACCAGTATGGGCAGCGCTGGAGGCAGGAGAGACACAACCGCCTCATTGTCCCTGAGAGAGGCAACTACACATGTGAGAGACCCGGCACTGGGCTCAGCCCTCCTGTAAGAGTCTTAGATGGTGAGGGGCCTTTGGGTGTCCCCATCCTGGCATCAGCAGTGACCCCAGGGTTCTGGGTGGGCTCCGCTCCATTGGTGAACTCCTGTGTTACCAGAGCCTGTCCCCTGCTCTGGGGACCCACCAGGTGTAACAGGACCCCCATATCCCACAGCCCCATTGGTGCTGCAGGTGCCGGCACAGACACTGCTGGAGGGGGACACGGTGACACTGCGCTGCTGGTGCTGGCAGGACAACCCAATCAACTCAGTGTCCTTCTGCCACGAGGAGAGGAAACTGCAGGAGCTCCGCGATGGGACCGAGCTGTCCCTGTCCCCTCTGCAGCTGCAACACAGCGGCAGCTACAGCTGCAGGGGCTGGGTGAAATCCAGGGTATCACGAGGATGGGAGAAGTCGGAATCAGTGACAGTGACAGTGCATGGTGAGCACTCCACAACTGTCACTCCAACCCCCTCACAGCCCCTCCCTAGTGACTCGGGCTCACAAATCTCCCTCCCCTCACCTTTCCAGAGCTTTTCACGCTGCCGATGCTGGAAGTTCACTCTGAGCCCACCAATTCGTCCCCCCTGACTCTCAGCTGCCTCAGCACCCCCAGCCCCCTGCAGCCCCAAGCCCCCCTCCTGCACGTGTTCTACCGGGACGGGCGAGGGGTGGGGGACCTGCAGGGGTCACCACAGCTGCTGGTGCCCACCGTGGGGGTCTCCCACTCAGGGAATTACAGCTGCGAGGTGCGCTCCGAGGGGGGGATCGTGTGAAAGAGCAGCACCCAGTTCCACGTCACAGTGCGCAGTGAGTGCTGGGATGGGCATGCGGAGCCCCCACAGCCTCATTGGGTCCCCTGCCTGCGTACCTCCACTACTGCCCCCGTCCCCCCATCCCTCACTGGGTCCCTTCACCCATCTCTGAGTCAACCCCACCCCTCTCTGCTGTTTCCCCGCGGTCCCCAAGTTCCACCACACTCTCTCTGGGTCTCCATACCCGCACTGGGGTCCTCCACTCTCCGTCTCCATGTGTCCCCTCCTTAAACCCCCCATCCCCTCCCCCTCCCACAGCTCTGCACCTCCTCTCCTCTCCCTCGCTGGTCTCTCCCTGCCCCTCCCTGACCTCCCCCCTCCCTCAATGTCCCCTGGTGTCTCCCCCTCCCGCAGGGGTTCTGCCCTCAGCGATGTCCCTGTCAGCGCAGCCTTGTGCTGAGCTGCCCAGTGGCCACATGGACAGGTCACCTGTCCATTTCCTGGTGCCCGGGAGGGCTCAGGGGCACAGCTTGGCACTGGCCCTTTCTGGAGCTGCACCACACTGGGGACAAGGGCAGCAACCAATACCAGTGCGGGGACAGCATGGCTGAGAGTGTCCCCCTGAATGTCACTGTCCTGTATGAGCAGGAACCCCCAGACTGGGGGTGACCCCACCCAAGGCACCCCCATCCACCTCGCCAAGGTGCCAACCCTGTCTGTGTCCCCACAGTGCCCGTGGCCAATGCCACCATCACCCTCAGTCCCCTGTCATATCAAGTGCGTGCCGGTGACCCTGTGACCCTGCGCTGCTCTGTGCAGGTGGGCTCAGCCCCTGTCACCTTCACCTGGCTGCACAATGGGCAGGAGGTGGCCCAGGGTCCCCTCCTGGAGCTCGAGGACATCAATGTGGGACATTCAGGCAGCTACTAGTGCGTGGCCACCAACCAGCTGGATGGACACCATGTCTTCCAGGCACTCAGCTGAGAGCTGGCCCTGGAGGTGACAGCATGCATACCCTGGGTCACAGGTGGGATAACACGTGGTCACCATAGAGTGCAGGACCCTTGGGATGATGGGTGATCCTGATGTGCCCCACTCTGTTTGTTGCAGTGGCCGCAGTGGTCAGTGGGGCCCGTTTTGTTCCTGCTCCTGCCCATGGCTGTCATTGTGGCCAGGCACTGGTGGCACTGTGTGGGTGGGTGACAATGAGGGGACAGGGATCATGGAGAGAGGTTGGAAGGACCCCAGAGAAGGGGGGCCCTAGGGCAGCATCCACAGCCCCTGACTTGGGCAGGGCTCAGCCCCCAGTGGCCATGGCTCACAGCCCTGGGAATCTGTTGGAGGGTCCTGCAGGGATGTTGGGGGTTCTATCAGTGGTCCCCTCCCTGCCGGGATTGGGGATCTAGGGGCTCAGGGTTTTGGTGCAAGTGGGGTGGGTCAGGGATACTGGCGGGGCATCAGGGATACTGGGGGGGCCTGGGGAGAATTGTGTATCTGGTGGTGGTTCAGCAGTGCCAAGGGTGGATGGGGGCCCCTGGGTCTCCAAAGTCACCCCTCCAGTTTTCCTTTGCAGATGCCAGGAAGCACCAGGAAAGGTGAGTGCAGCCTCAAGCCATGATACACCTTTTACCCAAACACCCAGCACCTCCCATCCCCTTCCACACAGCCCCTTATTCCCACAGGGCTCCCCCAGACCCCCTGGCATCCCCAGTGGAGGATCCTCAAGCGATGCACATGGAGCTGCAAAGGCAACCGTGGGAATCCAGTGACATCTATGACAACCTACACAAAAAGTTGTGATGCTTTGTGAAGCGGGAGGCACTGGGTGACTCTGGGGGTGCTCCCTCCATGGCTCCTGTGGTTGCCCATCCTTCCAATGGAGGTGGTCATGGGCCAGGGGAAGGCTACACAGGGCACCCTGTGCTCCCCATTTCCTCTCCCAGTACCCCCAAGGGCTCCCCCATCCCTTTGGTCATACCTGTAGGGGCTCCCCAGCCCCATCCAAGTGCCCAAGTACCCTCTGGGACTGCCCCATTCTCTCCCCACCGTGCTTGCAGTACACCAAGGGCTTCCCCATTCCCCCTCCCACTACCCCTGTCCCATCCCACTGTAAAAGGGGGAGTCGGGGAGAATTCTTGCTGAAAGGTTTCTCAGAGGAAAATGAAGCACAAACATGGGAATATCTGACAACTGTTTATTGATAAAGAAGGGTAAGTGTCTTTACCAAAGGGGGAGAGAAGGGAGTAGAAAGGGAAAACGATAGAGACAGAAAGAGAAGATAGGGACAGCGTTACTGCAAGAAGCCCGGGCGCTCTGTGGGCATCAGCTGGGCAGATGGAGTGTGTGTGCTGCAAGCCAGGGCGAGCCCACGTGGTTTTTGTGAGTGGCTGGGCGTGATTTCCAAGGACGGCACCTGCGTGTCTCTGGCATGGGCAAGCGATGGCTGCAGGCTGGCTGCCGCGGGCTGGCTGTGGGCTGGTGCTGCAGCACTGGTGGCTCTGGGCTGGCTGCTGCGGGCTGGGGCTGTGGTGGGCAGGCGTAGCAGGCTCAGTGCTGTGGGCAGCACGGGAAACACAGCAGAGGCGGCGGGTGGGTGCAGGCAGCATCCACTCTGTCGGGGAGCAATGAAGGAATATGCAGGATGTGCAGGAATGAGCTGCCTCGTGGAAGCAGCAAAGCAGGGAAGAACGGGTGCAGACAGGGAAGAAGGACCACCGAAAGAAAAGGCAAGGGAGGGGAGTGTCGATGATATTTTTACCGGATGTCCAGGAGGCATGATGCATCTGACCCCATCTTATCTGAAGGCTAATTAAGTACTTTATTATACTATATAATTCTATATTTTATTACATTACATCTAAACTGAATCTGCCAAGCACTCAACTGCACTTCACTGAACACAATCTCATGACTGTCAGCAGACAGTCCCCACACACACATCTGGATTCAATTGGTCAGTTAATCAAAACACTCGCAATTACCAATTCCCTTCAGGTAAACAATCTCCCACAATGCATTCCATTTGTGAAAATCACAGGAGCAGAAAATGAGATAAGAATTGTTTGGATAATTTTTTGCTTCTCTCACTGCTTCTCTCAGGTTCAGCGAATGTCAATCCCACAGGCGAGGAGGGCCAAACTGACCCTCTGAGCGAGACCCTAATCCTCCAAGAAACCAAAAGCAAAATGCTCCTGTTGTGTCACAGTTACCTGCTTTTCTTTGCAAAAGGTCCTCCTACAGTTCAATTTCCCAGGCATTTTTTCCCAGACATTTTCCCCCAGCATCTGTCCCACCAGCCAGTGGGGGGTCACTCACAGCCCAATCACTGAAGCTTTCTCTCCCCTCATTCTTGATTGCGTGAAGCCTCACTGGGGAAGCGCTTCCCAGCACTTGTACAACCCACAGAGTAATTTTTCACCTCATGTGTAGCATATGTTAAGAAATAAATCAAAATCAGATTTGTTCCTCCTAACCCTCATGTGCTTAGTGGCTCTGCAATCCCCCTCCCAGTGCTCCCACTAAAGTGGTTTACTGGTGCCCATCCCAGTTCCAAGGGGGCACAGGACCTGGTTCCCTGCTCCTGGGACAAAAATGCAGCTCTTTGGTTAAACTAGGCAGAAATGGTGTTTCTTTGTTCAGCTCTATCAAGGAAGCTGAACAAGGTGGGAACCTCCCTTGGAATGGAAAATACAACCCCAATCTCTCTGAACTATTACTACTTTGAAATTACAGGCCTTTTAGGCAAAGATGTGGGAACAGGAATAACAATTCTTTACTAATATGTATTTTGAGAAACAAGTTAATGGAAGTTGACTTTCGCTGGATATGATATGAAATAACATTATTGATTATATTGTTGATTAAATATTGTGATGTTGTTACTGCTGGGACAGTGATGTGTATTGTGGTGTGGCTGATGTTGTTGGGGTGGCCATCCAAGGGTGGGGCCCAGCCATGGCCCAGCTCCACTGCACAGGGATGGCCATTGCCCAGCCCTGCTCTGCCCAGTCCCAGGTGGCAGCCAGCACCTGAGGGTCCCCCCCCCCGACGTTTTGGCTTTGATTCTGGCAGCTTTAGAGCTGCTGCAGAGGTGAGAATTATGTGGGGGGAAAGGACTTGCTGTAGTTTGCTCAGCCCTGCAAGAGGCACAAAACACAGAGGGACCCCAAACAGTGTCTCTGCGAGGGCCTATGATGCTTTTCAGAGCAGGGCTGGCTGGAAACCGGTCCTCCAGGGGAGGCTGTGAAAGACCCAGTCTGGAAATGCAGCAATTGATCATTTGTTCCTCTTGGTAAGGGACTGAGAGAGCTCCAGCACTACTGCAAGTCCCGCAACAATCTGCTCAACAAGCTGACCTAGACACTCCTTCTTGAACAAAACCTGCAACCTTCTGGAACCTCTTGGAAAGAATGTTTGGGCTTAGGCTGTGGCCATCAAAAAAGAGGGAAATGTTTGGAAATATCGCACAGGGGCTCTGGCACTGGCCATGGAGGAGCTCTGGGGAGTGACCCTGTCTGGATTCCAGGTGTCCCCATAGCTGCTCCATCCCTGCCCTCCTCACCTGAGGGAAAGGCTGAGGGTTTGCAGGAATTGTGGTTTAAAGCCACCAGAGGGGCTGCTGTGGAACTGAGACCTGCCTGGTGCCAGGCGCTGCCTTCCTTCCATTCGGGATCATGGAGAACGGCCACGGTGTTGCCATGGGTGTCTGACCCCGGGACACTGCTATGCTGCCGGTGGGCACTGGGATCCAACCTACTGCCTTGGCGGCTTCTACCTGCTGCCGGTGGTGGTGCCAGGACCGATTGGTGCCCGTGAGTTTGCAAAAGGAGCGATTTCCCCTCCTCCCTCTGGTCCTAGGCCGCCATGGC